>NW_027103836.1:291557-489336 GCF_902728285.1 Clytia hemisphaerica | reverse complement strand
TGCTTAGCATTCTATTGTTCTCAAACAATAGAGCCATTGTTTAGGTACCAAAAACTGAGCCTGCATATGCTTATAAACGTTATGCTTATAAAAGAAAAAACATGTATGCCTTCTAAGACTCTTAGATAGTCCCTATAAACCTTTTGTGAGATAAAAATTCGAGCGGAGTGGGAATTTATCACCTTCAAGATTTTCCTTTCTTTTAGTCGATAATATACCTTCTAAGACTCTAAGATAGTCCCTAGAAACATTTTGGGAGATAAAAATTCGAGCGGAGTGGGAATTTATCACCTTCAAGATTTTACTTTCTTTTAGTCGATGATATGCCTTCTAAGACTTTAAGATAGTCCCTAGAAACATTTTGGGAGATCAAAATTCGAGCGGAGTAGTGTGGTCGTGTTACAAAAATACAGGCTGTTTGTAGGAAAAAAATAAGATCTAGCTGAAACTTTCTCCAGACCTTCTCTATAGGATGCTTATACCTCAGGAAAAATTCCCCTAAAATCCCACTGGTGGAACATCCCTTTTTTGGGACATTTCTATTTTCCCCAGGCAAAATCCTAAGGGCGAGATTTTTTTAACATTTCAAACTTATTTCCAGACAATATCATGTATACCATTCGAAAGCTCTCGAAAAACTATATAGAAGACTTTTAAACGGTTATAGCAGATTTCCCTACCTAACTCGAGATATTTCATGCGCAAGTTCCACTTTTCGCCACACTTTGGTCAAAATTGACCATAAATAGCATCTTCTGCGTGAATTATCTTGAGTTAGGTAATGAAATCGGCTATACCCGTTTAAAAGTCTTCTATATAGTTTTTCGAGAGCTTTCGAATGGTATACTTGAAAATGTCTGAAAATGAGTTTGAAATTTTCAAAAAATTTCGCCCTTAGGGTTTTGCCTGGGGAAAAAAGAAATGTCCCAAAAAAGGGATGTTCCACCAGTGGGATTTTAGGGGAATTTTTCCTGAGGTATAACCATCCTATAGAGAAGGTCTGGAGAAAGTTTCAGCTAGATCATATTGTTTTCCCGTAAATTATGCTGAACGACCCCACTAGAGTGGGAATTTGTCACCGTCAAGATTTTCCTTTCTTTTAGTCGATGATATGCCTTCTAAGACTTTAAGATAGTCCCTAGAAATATTTTGGGAGACACACATATGATACATCGAACTACCTCAACACATCATAAATGATTACATCGAAGGCACTACCTCAACACATATCATAAATGATTACATCGAAGGCACTACCTCAACACATATCATAAATGATTACATCGAAGGCACTACCTCAACACATATCATAAATGATTACGTCGAAGGCACTACTCAAACAATATCATAAATGATTACGTCGAAGGCACTACCTCAACACATATCATAAATGATTACATGATTATTTGTGTATACCGACAAAGTTGTATTTTGAGTTCTCCCTCTTTTTCCTTTGAGAGGGGGAGAAAGTGCCTACTTCGTGTGGGGTTTACCGCATATGGTCACGTACAAACGATTGAAATTGTGAGTTGATATTTCAATACTGTCAAACTAAATAAATACAATGAATGAATGCTAATAAATATCTAGTTCGTACATGAGTAATTGATAATTGAATATTTGTGAGAGACTAAGTCGAAAATGAGCAAAAACGACAAAATCCAAATGACTTAAAAATGGCCAGAAGTCAAGTGCCTGAGGTCTAAGTATACCACGAATACAATTACTGTATGAAAAATGTGATATAAGATGAGTTCTATGAGTATATAATAATAATAATAAAATAAAATTAATCCAGCTATAAATCTAAACTTAATCAAAATAACCTAAAATGTGAATGTGAAAATTTCAAAAAGAATTAAATTAAAACTCATTGTCCGTATAAAATATGTATTCTAAAAATTTTTATTTCACTGAAATCTTTCCAATGAATAAAAAATATTCCATCACAAACAATGCGTACTACAATCTATTAGTTTAATTTATCAACAACAGATATCTCAGTTCAAGAATGTTCGAGTTTATGTTTTCTCTTAAAATCATTGAATGGTCCAATTAATGATATTACATCCAGTTTTGCTATCGATCATTAAATACCTAAGAAAAAACAAACATAGAAACAAATCAAAAATATAATCAAAATTCATTAGGTCTGTAGGAAAACACATTTCATAAGAATATCTTCTATCAGAATATCAGGATGAAAATCATAAGAATACCCGAAGAATACCCTCACAGATTTTGATAAGAATACAGTCAATACAGTTTTGTATTTGATTAACAGAAAAAAACTGGGTTTTATCACCCTCAATTTCGGCAATTGGTTAAGAATACTTGACCCTCATCCAAAGTACACTATTCTTATAAAAAAAGCGTGTATGTAAAACAAAAACTATGCAAAAATGCTTTGTAAAGAAAAAGCAAAAAAGCACCCTTTATAACCCTTCTCACCTCAAAATGAGCTGAACTTGAAAAAAAGACTGGATACTCAGGTATAGCCATATTCATCGAGTGCCAAGGAAGCAATTATTTCTGTTCACTGAATAAGCAATCACCTGTAGAAAGAAAATGTCATGATTAATTTTTTTTATTGCCGAACTATATTGTTTAGGATGATTTCTCTAAAATTAGGATATTAATATATGACATAATACCGATAGAGTGCCAAATTACTTAACTACACAATTTTTGATAAGAGCTATATAGATCGATCATTTTCAATTATTTTTTTATTAAACATAATTGTGTTTTTCAAATGTTGATATATAAGCTCTTCAAATTGAGGGTATGCCTTTTGCCTTCAACTTGTCCCGATCGGATTGGAAATGTACAGAATAACACGATAACACATGAAATGCTTGTGGTAATTAATCCAAGATTATGAAATACACACCTCTTTATTTGACTAAGGATAACTAGTAACTCTCTCGACTCGTCTCGTCCATATGACGTTATCACAGAAATTTGCAAAACTCCAACTTGTTCCGGCTGACGATTCGGATTGTTTCCTGATAACTTTTTTCCAATGCACTAAAGAGAGAGAATTAAAAATCGAAAACATTTCACAGATTTTACAGACACTTAAAATTTTGAGAAAATCTTTTCCAAATCCTTTGATAACGAAAAGTTTACTTCAAATGGCCCAAATCCAAATGGTTACACAATGGTTAAATTTCCTCAAAGCCTAAAAATCGGCTTGGATTTTATAATGTTCATAATAAGAAAATTCACATGAATTAAATAAAGCAACATTTAGGCCATTTCGAAAAATGAGAAACTATTGTTCTCTATGAACTGAATCCGCTGAATCAGACTAACTACCTGAATTTATTGCAAACATGAAAAAAAGTTAGCAATTTGATTGGCAAAAAGAAGACCTAAATCTCTCCTAAAGACTCGGAGAATAAGACGAAAAATATATTTAAAAAACAATGTACCGTATGCAACGATAACTATTACTATTTGAAATATATTAATTGTTTTTTATATAAATTGGCATTGTTTCTAATAATAATACCAGTTGGATCGATAAAACAGCAGGGTTCTTGAAACTGCTTGAAAAAGTAAATACTTAGCCTTAAGAAGGAAACAGAAAAAGCATAATGTTAAATATTATCTAATCTAAAAATCATATCTTGTAATATAGCATGCGTTTTGTTTTTTAATCCAGAAACTTGCGCGATAGCCTTAGGTCTGCCGTAAGCTGTCAGCATAACAGTCAACTTTGGACTTGAAGTTTATGTTCATTGAAAAGCCGAATCTCATCTTTAAGATGCTTTGTACTAGCACCCCAAATACATAAACATCGGTCGAATATCTAGCACAAGACCCGTTGAATAATTCGGTAGCCAAATGATTTGAACCTTGAAACTTTTTTAAGACATCTTGTATATATTGTTTTTGGTGGAAACGTAAACCCAACTATTCTAGGGGAACTATTAATAACAATAATGTTGTCTGTAATAAGATGGTTATGAATGAAAAAGTTAACAAAAAGTTAAGTCCGTCGGCAACTCCCTCGATGATCGACTTGAAATTTGAAATAGAAAATATGAAAATAGATTTTAGTGACATTTCAAATAGACTTGTGCCATACTCAAATTTCATAACATGAGCAAATATCCCGTTTGTGGGGACCAAACTAAATGCCGAAACCACATTTGCGTGATTTCTATCTAACTTTAGGAGACGATGTTCGTGACTGAGGACGGCTAAGCTATGAAGACCAAAACTCTCTGGCTTATTTGTTTTCAGTACAACAGATTCTCCGTTGAAGAGGGTGACTTTTTCGGCAATGCAAAACAAACCAGGAATTCTTGCAATATGGTATCACCTGCATGAAAGGTAATAGAAAAAAGTGAGGCGTCTACCGTCAAATTAGAGTGTCTTTCACCTAGCTGTTCTATTATTTATTGCATTCGCTTGCTTTCCATTCATTCTTTTCAATTTATCCGTCTGCCTTTGGTGTCTATTGCCGTTTCTTCCTTTAATGTAAATTTGAATCTTTTTCGAGGCCGAGTCTTTAAAAATTCAAAAAAAAAAGAAGATTGCATGTCTTTGAGGTACTGTTCAGGTTGTTCAAGTTTTATGAATATCGTACGTATGGTATACTACTCTGCTTCCTTCATTACTTTATAATACCTTTTGAAAGTGTTCAAAAGTAAAATACTTTGCTTCTAACATTTTTGGATTGATTGTCGGATAAATTTGGTTAAACCATAATGCTAAATTAGAAAAGAATACCTTTGAGAAGGTTTTCAAAGTAAAACGGGTCATTACATAAGTATCTTTGGTTTAGCCTTTTAAAGGGAATAGAGAGGGATGGCAAAGAAATAAATCCTTCTCTTAATTAGATTACATTATCTGTGAATGTTTTGTTTTGTTTTGTTTAAGTCGTGATTGTATATAAATAAAGCTCCTCAGGGACATGTTGGACTATATATGCAAACCTTTCATAGATTAAAACATCACATTTTGCTTGATACTTTGCATTACACCTCTGCTAACCACTGATTTTACACTCTTGATTCTTTAGATTTAGGTCCACGTCAGTTTTACTGCCAATATATAGAATTTGTAAAGACAATAAATTTAGCGATCATTATTTAAATATAATCAACTTTAAATAGTCCATCGCAAGAGACAAAATGGCCACATGATGTCTTTATTGCATTTTGAGGACTCTAATCTCTTTGATTGGAGTATGATAGTTACAAATGGGTGACCAAGGATTGAAAAATCGTTATCTACAAAACTTTTTTGGGCACATCATTGTTTTATTACTCTGTTTGTCTGATGATGATGCTGATGATGATAATCACCTCAAGCCTTATGAAAGTTACCCCAAACGGCAGTAGTACCAAAAGATGGTAAGCATAATGCTTATATGTAAGTATAAGTAATCCTGGGACTGCAGTCGGAGGTAGGGGAGGATGCCACCTTTTTCCCTAAATTGCTCCACTTACCCTTGATCTTTCTCTTAATTGCTGAGAATCAAGCAGAGCGGCATCAAGTACCATTTTGGGAATCTTTTTATGTCCCGACTGGGGATTGAAGCCATAACATTGCACACCATAACTGGATACTCTACCACTATACCCTATGGTTGCTGGTAAGTATAAAACCAGATACAAACCTACAAATTCCTAACAGGGTATTTTCCAAGCAATCTTCCTTACCACTGTATCGGTCGGAAAAATTTCAATGCAGTGGTTTAAAATATCACCCACCAAGGTTGGGCGACGAAGAAAGTGTTCGCCCTCTATATGTCCAAAATAGGTGTTTACTCATGCATCTTTAGGCTAAAAATTTCTAACTTAATTTTGAAAAAACCTTGTTACTTATAAGACTCATTGCAATACAGTACAGTTGATATTTTCAAGTTTTTGTACCTTCATTTCTCCATTTTAGAAAATTGAGTTTGAAAAATCAATTTGAAATTGAGTTTTTGCCACAAAATAACTGTGGCAAAAATAATAATAATTAACAGTGCTTGAAAAATACCCTGCCTAAACACTGCCTTTTAAACGTATAACTGTAGCTTCAGTTCACAAAATTTGAAAAAGAATCTTCAAATGTAAATAAGAGAATGTCATTCAAATTAATCTGCCTGTTGGCTGATTTTTTGGAATAGGCTATTGTGTGGATGATTTTTTTTTTAGGCTGAGGTTAAACTGAGCATGGAATCCATCCATTAGTGTATATATAAAAGTGTATATATCGCTGTCATCAAGCAAAAAGGTCAAATCTCAAAATCAGTGTCTGAGGAAACTAAGAATTTTTCTGTTTTGCTAACTTTAAATTTTGAGATTGACCCTTTTTCATGTATATAGATGGGATCCCCCCTCACTATGAAAAAAGGGCCAAGCTCAAGATTTAAGGTTAAGCCAAACAGAAAAAATTCTCAGTTTTCTCAAACACTAATTTTGATATTGGATCTTTTGCCTTGATGGCAGCGATATGAATTTGCAAAAAAGTCATTAAAGTAAATAAAATTTGTTGGAATTCTTGGAAAATTGTTTCAAGGAGGTTAACAGCTTCTTTCCCAAGAATGGGGAGTTCACAGTTAAGTTATAAACTCTAAAACTGAATATAAAAAATCCAAACCTTCAAATAAGTCTCCTTTTGTCTTGTTATCTAAACCAAACTTTTTGGTCCCTGCCATTGGTCTTGGTAACAGCAAAGAAGTTATCATGGATTCTGTTATCATTAGCCAAGAAGATGCTGTGCACCACAAAAAAATCTTTTGAAAATGACCAAAATAAATATGTTGGATGGATGGATGGATGAACGGATGAATGGCTACGCAATTAGTCAATTTTTAACTGAAAAAGAGCATATAAAATTGATATAGTTACCATCTATTATAGTATACCTTTCTAGAATCCAAATGAATAGCCCTGTTGCTAATCAGGATGTCATTTTAGAATAAGTACTTAAAAAAAATCATTCCAATATTTCTCTGACTTGTCTACTTGGGATAAATGTTCTGAAGGTGAGTCGTGTTTTTTAGCCTTAATTGTGTTCAATTACGATTATGTTTCATTCCAATTGAATTGGCCAACTCCTTTAGAGCATAAGCGCCCTATGCTGACCAATCAATATTGCATCATCCAGAAAAGAAATTTTTAATCATCTATTATTTAAATTTGGTTAAAACTATTATATTCAAGTGACAAATGAAATCAGAGCAGAATCATGCTGTGAATCCTGACAGTCTGGGAAATACCTATGTTTCCAAGAAATAAGGCATGAGTCATCCATGACGCAAGCAATCCAACTAAAGAAACCAATAAAAGATCTTTGCCAAATCCCAAAGATTGGTTAACTCAAAATTAAGTTGACGGGTTTCATGAGATGAGCAATGTTACCGTCAACTGCTCCAATTTGGGACTATCTTACGCAACATGGGACGGCCATTCCACCACCATTTCACTGAATCTCCAAAGTCATTTGATTTGAGTTCAATGAACCGCGTATTAAAAAATACACGATTTCTCTTTCACATTGAGTAGGCTTTTAAATCGAAATATGAAAAAAATCCGTAGTGGAAAACACGTGAATGTGAGCGTTTGACGTCACTTGCGTGACAAGTTACACACTAGCTATTTGTTAATCTCATCAGGCGGTAGGCGGTTAGGTGGCGGGCGTTCTCTAATTCTCCATTCTGTTAAAAAGGGCGCGTTATCAGTGAAAGTTCTTGTGACATGTTATGACAGAAAGTATGATTGATAAACTTGGTGGAGTTATCAAAACAAATTTGTTGTCAAAGAGATTTAACAGTAAGTGAAAATACAGGCCAGATATCAACAAGTCCCATGTTGCGTACACTTGTCCTAAGTTGGAGCAGTTGACGGTATATACCAACATATGATTGTCAACATTCATCACACACGGCAATTTCATTGGTTGAAATTTAAAAAATCCCACTTTTCGATGGAGCAGTTACGGAAGCCACTGAGAAGAAGTCACCGCTTTCGTTTTATTGCAGATTTCAATATATAAGCATTGCATGGTAGTTAGTACGCCTAGCTTTTACATGGTATATACAGTAGCAGAAAAAGTGGCCTGCCCACCAGAAGCTCCCAGCAGGTAAGCACAGGCCAGCAAACCAGAGCTAAAACCTGATAACAGCTGGTTGTTATAATTTTCTTACAGACACGGTAAACCTCTGAAGGCCCTTGAAAATTAATCATCTGAGGAAAATAGTCCTTCCATAGAAAATTCACGGAACCAGTCGAAATTCAATTGTCGAATGCAATCGAATCTCAATCGAACGCAATTGAATATCAATCAAATATCAATCAAATCTGAAAATTGCGGTAATATTCGATTGAGATTCGATTGCATTCGATTGCGCGGTGCTGGCGGTTGCGTCATGGTTCCGGTTCTTTTGCTTTGCTAACATGTGGTTTTGAACCGTGACCTAAGGATTCGACCTGAAGCGAGTAAGGGCCGGATGAGAAAAGCAAGTGTTATCATAAGGGTGGAAGGAAAAATTGCCAAATTAGGTCACGTGACAAATCATATCCTTTCCATACGGTTGAGAAAGTATGACAAAAGTGGTGGATTGTATCTTTTCGGGACATCAGAGGGCGTCAAACTCTCTTCTTTGATTTACGATGGAAAATCAGCCTTCTTTAGAGCATACTGTAGAGCAATCAAACGCAGTCGAAAGACGATTAAACGACAATCAAACGCAGTCAAACAACAATCAAACTACCAATCGAATATTACCCAGAATTTTGATGTTTGATTGAGATTCAATTGCGTCCGACAATCGAATTTCAATCGGTTGATTGCATTCGATTTGGTTTGACTGGTTCGATCATTGATTCTGTTCGATTGAGATCGTCTGGTCAGAAAAGAAAGTAAAAAATTAAATTTTCTCCAGATGGTGTCAATTGAACAACTTCGAACGGAAATTGCAATCGAACCAATCGAACGCAATCGAACGCGATCGAATGATTGTGATTCGATTACCGAACGCAATCGAATCTCAATCGAACGGTCGATTCTTGGGTAATATTCGATTGTGTTCGATTGCGTTCAAGTAACGTTCGATTGGTTCGATTGATAGTCAACCTATGTTTAATAGACCTTTTTTCAAAGAGGCAACCCTGTTGAATAATTATGTAGTCCAGCCATACAAACAATGATACAGCAATGCATAATTACTGTTTCATGCATATTGTAATAATTATGCATGGATGTATCATTGTTTTTCTGCTGGACTACATAATTATTCAACAGGGTGGCCTCTTTGAAAAAAGGTCTATTGGTTCGATTGATCTTCGATTATCAGTTTGTTGATTGCGATTAAATTAAAATTTAGTTTAAAGCTCTTTTTAGGATGGACGGCCGAGTGCGTAAGTAACCGTACTAGAATGAATAAAATAGAATACAATTGAATCAATCGAACACAATCGAACATAATCGAATACAATCGAACGTAATCGAAGCAATCGAACGGCAATTTCTGGGTAATAATCGATTGCGATTCGATTGCGTTCGACAATCGAATCGCAATTATTCGATTGTGTTCGATTGCGTTCAATTGATTCGGCGTTCGATTTGTTCGATTGACACCGTCTGGTTTTCTTGATACAGCGCGCGCCCTGCCTAAAGCCTATTTCGTAACACAATCACGCATCTTTGTTGTCACTGCTGCTAGTCCTTTTAGAAGAGCGCGGCCCTTACAATTTTGAGAAAGCATATTTGTCAGATTGTTTTGTTTTCACCCATCCCTTTACACAGCAGAAAACAATCATGATCTGAGCACACAAAGGTTAACCATCATATCAGACAAAGCCAGCAGAATAGTCGTCCACCACACCCCTTTTCTTAGCGAAAAAATTCAATTGCCATTAATCATTTAAAAGTACTGCTCAATTTCTGGCCCATACCATGGGTAAAAGAACATTTTCTAGCAATAATGTGGGTCGGCGGTCCAAACTAAAATTTCCTGTTTTTCCTCTCTCTGATATGTTAGCCCCTCCACTTTACAATCTAAGGCCCTTAAATGATGATAAATCAAGAGACTTTGCTATATCAACCAAGAGCCAGGTTCCATAAATCTTGAAAATCATTAAAACAGATCATTAAAAAGTATTATTACAGCAGCTACCAGCTACCAGGACAATTGAACTTCTCGCTACTAGGTCTACCATCTTTATGGATTCCCGCCTCACTCAAGTCAGAAGCCAATCACATCGCATAATTCTATAACATTATGTCATTTTTTATATCTGCGGATTTGAAACTTTCTTATACTGCCAGCGTTGCCAGCTTGGCAAAAACCGGTTTTGGGGTCCCAAGGGACCATACAATGAGAAAATAAAATAAAAACCCATATTTACTACTTGTAAGGGTTGATGCAAAAAAGCCCTTTTCACCGCCGGACTATATGAGAGATTGGTCTATAGCTCTCTAAGATAAGTTATATATCTTGTTAAAGCATTTTCAGGAGGGTTATGGTACCAAATTTAAAAGGGTTATCACAAAGATGGGACAGGGGGGGGGTAATGACAGGGGAAAAGTATGGATATAGTTCTAAAATTATCATGAACTTGGAGTACAACCAGGGTTAAAATTTGCTTTAAAATTGATATACATCATACATGGCAATATAAGTGTCTCCAGAAATCATGAAACAAAATTCCGAAAGAAGGGTATTATGGCTTTGACAATGTCTTTAATGCTCCGATAACGAGCATAACTTGTTACGCCTGATAATACAGAACATATATACCTGAAGTTTCGTAATATAGAGCCGTATTGAATATTTTCACTTTTCTGTTTTACTACTACAGCAACAGTCTACTATTTGTTCGAATCTTGAAATTCGATCTCTCAAATCCGATATCCGTTACAGGATTCGGGCACACATTTCGGGTTTCACATCCAGACTTGCAAATCTCAATCAGTAAAAATTTCAAGTTTAACTTTATTGTTAAAACAAACCAAGTCATCATCCGTCAGACTGTCGTCAGAATGCTCGATGACGGTATATTCGTCTTTTGCTACCAATTTAAAGTCGCTAATATTCCCTACATCCCGACGTTCGTCGGACAATTGTCGCGTCAAAACTTCGATTCTTGCTTTTTGATATTCAATCTGACGTAACGACTGTCCGTATTTCTTTAAAATATCATTTAAGCGTTCTCTATATTTTTCGTTCTTCTTTTTCTCCTCTTTCAAGCTTAGTTGCAGAGCTTCTTTATTTGAGACTTTAATGAATTCGCAATCGGTACAAGGTGGATCGCACTGATGGATCACTACGTAATCATTTAAAGGGAATGTGTGAGTGTCTGCCATAGCTAAGTCTTCATTTAATGCTTGTAATCGTAATGGAATGGTAGAGATGTTATGGTCGGGTGCCATGAAGATCTGATTGTCGATAGTTTTAACCAATTAGATTCGTCTTTGATAATTTATATTGTGTTCTTTTGTTTTCTTGTTTTTTCATTAAATTCTGAAAAGAAGATTGAGACGATTTTAGTTTTATTAAATTACATTAAAAAAATATAGAGAAGAACCCATCAACACTTATATGCGTAAAGTTTCCGCCACCTAAACGCCCGAACGAAAGTCGAATGTTGTTAGTGGGTATTCAAGTTAAACAATTTCTCTCCAGAAAGCAGTTATTGGGTGTCCAAAAACGAAGCCCAAACGGTTGATAAAAAACACGAATAGCCGCAAAGAAATACTCTCTATAATGATGCAATATATCAAGGCCATAACGAATGCAAGTAAGAGTTAGTCTCAAAACAGTCCGCTACGAGAGAACCGTTTGAAGAAGAAGACTGTACTCTCTAGAATTGATATAATTGATGTATACTGTATATCTATTTATGACCAATAACACAAATGGTGTTACCCGAATAATATTTCTCAAGAGGAGGCGACCCTCTTGAACAAAACAGCCCACAATCATAATTATGTAATTCAAAACCAAATTGTACTTTCCTTTCACTCGATAAACTTGTGGGCTGATATCAGAAAGTTCCTTTCCACACAAAAAGCTCATACATCAAAAACTTTCGTAATCTTTATACATCGGTCAGCAATTTGTGTTTTCGTGTGGACAATAGTGTCCTTTTAATTGACACAAGTATCTTGTTTTATAAATAGATTGATACTAAACATTAAATGATCTATTCCCTATGCGGTTACGTTGGAATTTGTTTCAAACATTGCGTCACACTTTTTTGATAAATTGAAACATGTGGACAAACTTTTGTCAGGGACAAATTATCATTCCAAGTTTAATTATGGTTGTTGAACTTTTTAACGACCTTTTGATTTGTCCTGTGTTTGATAACAAAAGGATTTAATTGTCACCACTAATTGCGACTTGCTAATTTACTTTCCATATAAGGCGAGGAAATTATACAGAATTACGAATGTTCATATCGTACCACTGACGATTAACTGATGGTATCATACTATGTTAGAAAACTTTCCTTTTCTATTAAAACCTTACTCATAAGCTTCTAGTGTCTTTGAGTTTTCTACGAATACACGCAGAAGTTTTTCTAAGATTTTAACGATATCCAGGCTGTAAATTATCGCACAAAACTAAAATATTTCCAACCCAGTGTAGACCAGGCTGTAAATTATCGCACAAGGCTAAAATATTTCCAACCCAGTGTAGACCAAGCTGTAAATGGCAGAAACTCAAAATAGCAAAAAAATTACAGGTTGGATATGTAGGTTAACAAACGCTTCTGTCTGTAGTTTTCCTCAATGCAGACAAATAATCTAATCCGAATCGAAAAAAAAACCACAAACAACGAATCACTAACTTCAATACCAGCACATCACACCACACGTACCTCTCCAGACTGATCTTATTATTGTGTGTACAAACTTTCCACACAATAAAAATTATCATCCATTTATCTTCTGAACTCTACTCATTGCGTCATCATCATCATATGATCATTTCGACAATTGTTGTTCTTATTAATGACTTCAAAACTTTTTATAAGAATATTTTGGAAAGAATAATATAGAAGTTAGCTCTTAAATTCATAATGTCCATAAAAAAATCAAGGCTTTTTCATCAGCGTTTCCATCATTGATCCCATTTATTTTCAGAAATTACTTGAAAGTGAAAAAAAACTATCCAGAAATGGAGAACCAAGAGTTATTGTTAGAGCTTTCAGATTACTCCATTCTTATGAAAAATCAAAGAGTCATTATCGTCTAATGATCTTATCAATGAACTCATCCATTTTCCCGTTTTAATCCTTAACGTTTGTTAAGAAAATTGTGCTCACAGCACTGATGACGTCATCATGAATCTCCTGAGGATTGTCAACAAAGTGGAATTTAATTTATCCTAATTTATATTGTTCTTTGTGAGTCATAATTCATGCGACTTTGCATAATTAAAAAAGTCGATATTTGAAGTATGGTTAGCCAAAAACGCTGACAAGAAGAATTTGAACTTGCTGGCATAAGCATATTAGTAGAAAAGCTAGACAACATTTAAGAACAAAAAAATTATGTACTAAGTTTTATAATAAACAGTAAAGAAATCCTGAATGATAAACGAGGCTAAACTTAACTCGAGATCAAAATACAGTGGATTCTTCATAACTCTAACCTCTACAACTCGAATGTCTCCTTATACTAAAACTCAAACATGGGACCAGCCCTTCAGTGAAAAATGTCTTTTAAACCAATCTCCATAGCTCCAAGTTTCCATAATTCGAACAAACTCCTGTTCCCCATACGTGTTCGAGTTATGGAGGCTCTGCTGTTATGCGAACACCATCGGCCGGTCTGATTGAAGGGGGTTTATAGCTTACTACATAAATTAGTGCAATACTCTTTATCCTTATAAAGCCCCCACAACTGGATACAGTTTTTCAATGACAGGACCAACTTCTCTGTCAAACAAAACTATGTAAGAGTAAAAAAAGGTCAGCTTCGTGCATCCTGTATGTTTCAGTCTCCATTGAAACTGAACAATACTGTCCCAAAAATTCTTACGAAATCAATCAGAATTAACACCTATGTTCAAATCCATAGTAAAATGGTCTAGAACTGAAATAAAATACTCCAAAATAGCACGAATTTGTAAAAGCTTTAAATTTCAAATTCTTGGGTCAGCAGTAAATTTAAAAAAGTTACCTTTTGTGTGGCCCTACTTTGAGTAGTAAGAAACAATTGACCCAGATGGTAAAAAGTCCAGAACGTCTATCTAGCGTTCCCAACGTCTTTATAATGTAAGCAGCGCCAATTTAACGCAAGCAACGTCCGATCTACATGAACAACACTCATTTAACGCAGGCAACGCCAATCTAGCGTAAGCAACGCCAATCTGACGTAAGTAACGCCAATCAAACGTAAGCAATGTAAATCTAACGTAAGCAACGCCAATCTAACGTAAGCAACGCTAATCTAACATAAACAACATCCATTTGACCTTAATCGCTCGCGTCTTAATAATGTTGGACCAACATGCAATAGCTCCGACCCTCATGGTCCACCAGCAAGTATAAAAAACTTTCACGAATAAGCAAAAAACCGACACCATCCCAGATGATATAATATTTGTTTCTGTACATGTTTCGTTAAGCTTTTAAGTACTGCTATTTGTGCTTTAAGCTTTCGACAAACAACTCTACATACACGAGACTTGCAGCTTCTTGAAAATGATAGATGCTTAACTCGCGCGTTGATTTATGTAACAATAACTAACAACCTGTAGTCTACCCAGCTAGAACACAACGTCATTTTAACGTTATTTGTTCGTTGCTTTGTTGATCGGCCTTGGTGTAACGAGCACTCATATCAATTATGTAACGGACTCCGCATCTGAAAACCTTTTTTTGTAGAAGTAACTATATCACCACTCGTTTAGAAAATAACGCCATTACACCCTTACACCAACATCTATCGCCTCGATAAACTCTATAAGTAACGTTTTATAAGAGCATTAAAATGACGTGGTATATATCAGCTTGGAACAATCCTATTTCATAGAGAACTTCCGAACGAGTCCTTTATACATATGAACCACCACAAAACTATTTTTGTCCAACAAACAGCACCCTTCAAAAAACCAAAGACGTAAAGCTTAAGACTTGCATCTTGATCAGAAAGTCTACACTAAACTTTGCCCTATTCTTTTGCTTGCTAGTACTAGTAAAAATATATTATCAAAAATTTGATCTTGATGGGTTAACGTCTTATAGTCTCTACTATGTTAGATTTTAATCAACTGAAATCCTCGCCAGTGAAATCAATTCTCTAAAACTAAACGACTATCTATCTTCAATCTTGTTAATTTGTAAACTGTCTCTGTACTACCAGAAAGATCTTAAACAATATTCAGCAAAAACTAAAGAGCCTTTCCGTTGATGGAGTCTAAAGAGAATAAATGAATTCAAGCTAAGAAGCTGTATAATTTTGGACATACTCTCTCTTTCGAGTACCAATCTGATTTTTTTCTAACTTGGACAGTGTTCCCGTTTCATATCAGATACATATTTCATTTCTGGACAGTGTCTAATGCTATTAGTATGTTATGATGATATAAGCAAAAAAATGATTTTTTTTCCTCTTTCTGACCAATCTTGCTCCACATCTGTGTCAATCCAATGTGAAAAAGATTGTGAATTAGAATTGATGAGTAAGCAAACGATATCACTCTTATTTAAAAACAAAACCTTTAAACTTTTATTTATGTTTTTCAGTCCGTTGCAAGTTTTATCATATGAAATAATCTTTCGAAATGTTCTATTACTAAAAAATCCGTAAAAAATATGACCATATAGAATTTAAGAAATGACACCAATCCATCGAACAATCCACTCTGATCATGAAAATTCATCAAAATGAATCTAAGGGATGGATGATTAATAAATACCTTTTTACCGTGTGTGCGAGTGCGTAAACAAACAACTGTGATAAAGCCCTATCCTCAACTTAATACCCCATTCACATCCTATCACGACACCAAACGTTTCAAAATAGTCAAGACTAAAAAGTCTTAAGTGACGCATAGAGGGAATAAAATCCTCATTTAATACACCTTTTCGACTGTAGTCGCGCTTTATTATTTAATTTACTATCCTAAACTCGATCCAATTCTTTTTCAACACTTTTTTCTATTGTCTTTAGGTGAGAAAAAAAGACTCGGACGGTTTTAGGGTGGTAAAACGGACAAAAAATACCCGCGCGGTAATTGGCGGCTATGGTCGAAAAGGTGTATTCCTTCATCAAATCAATGCAGCACTCACAAAATAGTAAAAAAGTTAAAGAATAAATTATATACTTGTAATAATCTTTAGTTATGCACGTGGATAGCCAAGCAATCTAGGACTTTTTAGACAGTCTTCTTCCAGCTCGGCTTTCTACTATGAAATGAAAGAAACATTTGAAGGAGCGTGGATTCGAGCCAGAAAACCCTGGTCGCAGTCTACATCGGTCAATAGGCCGTGATACTCGAAATAGCCAAATCTTATGCGGTGATGAGTGATGTGATTCTGACATACGTCCTTCGACGACAGAATAGTGCCCTCTTTCGAATTTTCTTTCTTTTTTAATGACGTCAGGCAAACGAAATTCTAGCAAGAAAAATTGTAGGAAGTTGAAAGGTTTGCTTTGAAAATATAAATATAAAGTCATAACAAATCAAAGGGTTTTTAATGCCAAGTAAAAATCCAAATAAAGCAAGCAAAAAAAATTTTTCTACTCGGTAGAAAAACTCATAGGCAAATTTTACTCTCTCTATTTCAAACCTTTATAAACCCAATAAATACTTTCAAACCTTAATGACAAAGTTGCCGCTTTAAAGATAAGAAATATTTATTAAATTAAGATCTCCATAAATCGAATTTCTCTTTGCAAGGATACTACTCGAGTTATGGAGAGACATCTGTTTGATGTTTCAAAGCGTAATGACAAAGCGTTATGAGCAGATTAAACGCTTTAAGAAATGATAAATGTAGGAGCTTATATAATTCTAGTTTTTAGCAGTTCGTTGACACTGTTTGGAACTGTCAAAGATTTTTGGTTAAGAAAATTTTTATGAGTTATATGTGAAAACTAAGTCTTTATGTAAGAGGTCAGGGTCAGTTACAAACAAATTGGTAGGAAATTTGAATTAAAGTTGAAAGGATAAGGATATTGCACAAGAATTATGTAACAAGGTCGATCGTTCTGTCTTATCAGCCAGAGAAAATCATTCGACGTCTAAAAGGGTTATTAAATTCTTCCAAAACGACTTTTAATGGTTTTATTTACGTCTATGGTTTGAAATAATCAAGAGTTTCTCAAAAACTTTCAAAGTCCTTCAAAAAGCTAATTCACCGTCAAACGAAAATTGAATAGTGTTGAAATAATACATTGTTAAGGTTGATTGCAATAGTAATACTCAATTACAAAATCACGAAAAAATCCAATTCAAAACTCTGACCCAGAAAATTCAACCAATGTCACAACATTTCAATTCTTACAAACGATCCGTCATCTGAAATTTGATTAACGGTACAACCCTTATTCAAATTTACAAAACATCATGTTACTGTAGCAGTAGTAAATAAATCTATTTCATAAAATAATCGTACTATCAAGTTTATGCCAGAATTTTGAATTAAATGATCGATTAAATTTCCAAAGGAGTGCCACGTTTTTTCAGAATACACCTTTTCGACCGTAGTCGCGAGGTCAGGCACGTTGCCACTTAATTATCTAATTATCCCCCTAAACTCGATCCAATCCTTTTTGACACAATTTTCTATTGTCTATAGGTGCAAAAAAAGGATGGACTGGGACGGTTTTAGTGGGATAAAACGGACAAAAAAATGCCCACGCGGCTATTGGCGGCTACGATCGAAAAGGTGTATTAAAAATAAATTGATGCATGAGCAATGTAATCAAAATCAGTTATACTGAGTTTTAGTTTTCAACCCAAGTTGATTTTTGGTTTCCACGTCAGGACATTAACAGAAGAAAGTATCACATCAAAAATTCCGTTCAAAGAATCGAAAAACAGTCAGAAGACACTGTCCGCAAAACCTCTAAAGTTAACTATGCAAATGAAAATCGCAAATAGGACACTCAAGTGAAATAGAACCGTGTGCTAATCATATTCGAGTCATCATCTAAATTTGCTCATAAAATGGATCACGATTAGCAAGGTTTTGTTTAGTGCGTCATTTAAAAAAAAACAATATTTTGACAAAAGATTTGATGATGTTAATGCAAGATCTCAGTTCGATGAGCATATCAGCACAATTAATCTCAGAATTTTAAGATTCGAATTTACAGAAAGACCAGGAACCTCTGTGAAAGGAAAGGTCTGAGATTTTAGGGAGACCTTAATTTAGCGCCGTTCTCTTTTGCAACAACCTTTATTACACCAAAGCGCTTCTCAGTAAGGCTCCTGTACTATATCTGACAATTATAAATTTCTTTTTTTAGAATAACGATGTTCCCTAGAAAAACGAGAAAGTAAAAATAATATAATAGAAAAACGACCTTAGAGTTCTTGCCTAAGTTACCTTCCCCAGAGACATTAGCGAGTACATGTACATGTATTTTTCTGTGACGGAGACGGTTTGATTTCTCTGGACCCTGATTGACTGAGAACGACGGCTGATTAGCACTTTGACCGTCCTCAATTTTACGACTCAAAACTGTAGGTATTTCCAAATCGCTACAGTCACTCCGCCGTCCTTAAAAGTGCAGATACATAAACTCGCTATCCCCATCGGACAATTAAGCCAAAGATTACCATCAACGAAGATTGTTACAGAAATTATTATTCCTTCCTTCATCTAAAAAGGTTTTCCTTTTGCCACCCCCCACCATTCTCAAAACTGCGCCACTGCTACAGTTGAAGAATATCTGACTACTGAAACGATGCAAGTATCAAGAAATATGCAAAATAATATAGATTTGAAATGTGAGCTCATATTCATGCATTGCAAATGTGCTGAAAAGCAACAAGTAAAAACACTGAAATCAGTCCACTTTTTCGATTAAGCAGTGGTTTGCACATTTAGCACCAATTAAGATGTCGAAAGGTAAGTAGACATGGTACTTGAGTGAAATTACTCATGTCCCATATTTTGACGTGACTCTCAGCACTTTAAAAGCCATTGCTTATTCCGTAAACAATCAAAAACATTACATAACACATTGTAACGATTGTAAGGTATATCAAATTTTTACAGGTACACTCTACATCACGACTCTACATCAGTCGATATGTAAATACAAACTTTGGTTACAAACCCTACGCCTGACCGCTTGCACTAATGAGACACGGAAAAAAACTGGTTTGTTCACAAATACCTATGTATTGTGAAATTTACAGATTCTAATGAAAAAAGCTCTACTGGTATCCCTGCATGGCAAGAACATGGCTCGAATGCCCCTAGCTAAGCTCCAACCTTAACCATAACTGAAGACTATAATCGGGCTCCCGTCTGGGTCCACAGATTGAAAAATGCGAATGGGTGATAGCGTTTGCCAACCGTTCCAAAAAAACATTACTAAATAAAAGAAAAAAGTCGCGTGATATAATACTGCAAAAATGATGCACTGTGTGTGGCGATACAGACGAACCCAAATCTACAATTGGATTAGTAAGTAAATTCTGTCATAATAAATGAGATAACATTACACATACAGGGACATCAACATAATAACATATTATTTTACCAAGTAATACATTGTAAAGTGACATGCAGTGTCAAAAGACTTCAACCCTGTCGAGAAATTTGCATGTAAATTAATATAGTTAATACCTTGGTAGAATACCTAATCAACTTTTTGATATAAAAAATAATCCAAAAAGTAGTAAAGGTTATGAGTAAAATCGAAAGCAATCGAGCCCATCAAACCTCGGTTGTCAAATAGTAGAAAACGTTTTCGAAATTCTATCGAACAAAATCGAAAACTGGATAGAATTCGATTGACTTCGATTGTAATTATAGTATTCGATTCCGTTGGAGGTGGGAGGCTCCTGCGATCCCTGATGAAATACCGACATACCTTTTCCGTCAAATACCGACATACCTTTTCCGTCAAATACCGACATATACCTTTTCCATCAAATACCGACATATACCTTTTCCGTCAAATACCGATATATACCTTTTCCGTCAAATACCAACATGCCTTTTCCGTCAAATACCAACATACCTTTTCCGTCAAATACCGACATATACCTTTTCCGTCAAATACCTAATTTAACAGTAGAAAAGTCATGATTTAATTTTAGGGATCTCGGAAAGCCCCTTCGGCAATTTTTTACATAAACCTCCTCCTATCGTGCTAGTTTCTAAAAATTCATTTGAAAATACATATAATATAAAATCAGATCAAATTTAACACCAAAAACCATTTTATAGTGTAAAACAAGATGATACAGAAAAATACATGACCTCAACAACTCTTAGTAGGCGCTCTGCTGAGAAAAAAAACTAGTGACATTTTAACAGTAATTTTATACACTTTGAAACTCAAATGAATGTTAGAGGCTGTATCAGATGATTTAAACCGTGTTAATCTCTTAAAGACTTTTGGGTTTTGAATAGCAATTGTGAGAAAAAATATTTTAAGAATTTTTGATTTTTGATGAAAGATAAGATTATCGAATTTTTAATACAGTTATATTTTTCAATAACAAGTATCAAATTTTATTTTATAGCTTCAATTCTTTGTGTTTGACGCCTCCGTTGAAAAAAAAAAGAATTCTCTATAAAGATTTTAAGGCTTGTTGCTTTTTTCATTATGCCACATCAATTGTTTACCGTGGATAATTTTCAATTTACAGATAAAAGGCTCTAAAAATTACCATTCCAATAACTTCGGTTGCCAAATATTATGATGGGGATCTCACAATTTACTTCGCGTACGCACCTCTATAAAAAAGCCTACACACCGAAGCGAATGGTTTTAACATTAATCACGTGACCTTTCATACTCCCATCATTCGGAGTGGTGAGCAAATTCAATCTTACGAAATACATGGACAACCATTTAATGAATACTACTAAGTAAACTGTTCACCGCAAAAATGACAATTGAATATCTACTTGAAGAGAAACTTGAAATTTTTACATGCCACTAATCACGAATTTAATGAGCATACAATTATTTTAAAATACCACGCAAGGGTTAGAACCTTTCGATCATGTAAATCAAGGCTCTCTGTATTCGTCGGGACCTCTTGAACAAGCGGACGTTCCAAAAATCGGATAATCCATCTGCTGATCGATAACATTGCTTCAACGTCCATAAAACGTTTGAGACCATGTTCAGACGTTACGGCTTCGTTTCGCTCCGAAACGAAGGTTCCGAAACAAATGTGAACATCAAAATACGAAACATAAAAAAGAAGACGTTTCAAAGCAAAACAGATCGAAACGGTTTCGCTCCACTATTTTCATCGGAACGGTTCTTGCTCCGAAACGTTCCGAAACCAATACAACGCTCTTGATCCGTAACGAAAATTACACCGGAGCGAAACGAAACCTTAACATCTGAACATAGTCTGAGACATTCCACAACTTCTGATCGTAATTGTTAATTCAAGAGAGCGAAGAGAGGATTGCAGTGCCATGACTAATAAGAGAAGCTGGCTCCTCATGGCACATTTATCTTTGGTATTTTAAAGATTCTATTGTTGCAATCAATCACAGTCAAGGTACAAGATGACATCATTAACAAAACTGATAAAGTAAAGTAAAAGAAAATATTTTGGAAAATTGTGCTCAAATTACATGATTGTTACATACTTTTGATAACAAGGTCAGTTTTCGAACAATAGCATTTGTAAATTTGTCATCATTAGGAAAAACATTCCATACATTGACTGAATTTTCCCCAAAGATTCTTTAGATTCTAAGAATAGCAATGATTATTCAAAGTAACCAGCCATAACATCATTTAAAATGCTCTAGTATCAGAGGAACACCCTTTACTTGCCTCTTTTACAGTTAAGTATGTAAACCGATCCAAAACTTTAAAATAACCAAGCCAAAATATTTAAAAAATGAGATATCCACAATGGTATTAACTGAAAATAGGGTTCATGGCTTGCAATTTTCCACTCGACTGGCCAGGATTTTGCATATCCTGCTTGGTTCAGTGCTCTCTTCATTTCTTTAGTACAAAATGCTTGTCGAGCTTTACTAGTTTAATCCAAATATGAACCATGCAAAGTTTTCATATTTTCTTGTACAGTTGTGTTTTACGCTTGATTTATAACCTTAGTAACAAATCTTTGACTTCCGCACGGCGGAAAATTTAAGAGTTTAAAGGGGCGGAAATAATTTTAATAACAGAATCATTCAGTAATTCAATAACAAAATTTTATAGTATAGTAATGAGTATATAACAATCAAACTTTGTTTTCTAGCTTCTCTATAAGTAGGTTTTGACCAGCTTATCTGTAGGGTTAGAAAACATCTCATAGAAACAAAACCTTATGAAATGTTGTGCAACTCTTCCGGCTATGAATTACACATTACATTCTCCGTTACTTCTAAAGAACGCATTAAAATACCAACTTTGTTTCTAACCTCTATAGAACCATATGATCGAACGTTCACTTTTAAGTTATAAAATCAGGCATTATGCTTTGCTCAACAACTTGCCAGTAATAACAAAAAGCCATAGATCGAACAAGAGTTACATAAACTAAATTTTCCAACGCAATGGACAAAATTTGGTTTTTAAAATATCCTAAGATCCAAAGAAATCTGAAATAGTGTGTCATGGCTTGGATCAATACTCTGAACATTTTAGCAAAATTCTAAACAAACAGACAAAAACCCATACAAATCTAAGCCCGAGGGCACTTATTAGGCGAAATGGTTCAACGATTTTTTTAGGGACTATAAAAACGAAAAATAATTTGAAAACATTCCGAAATCTCGAAGATCTACAAAAAGTTGGAACAAAATTGGTTGAGTTTTTCAATTTTTAGGCCATCACCTCGCTAACTTCTTCATCACGAAATCTTTCGTCCAAACTTGTATATGTAAGCCATATACCAAATCATACCCAATCTTTTAATATTGAAATTTGAAGAACTAAAAACTGGTACTAAACACCGACGAAACATTTAAGAAATCCTTTGAAAATAACCTAATTGACAATGTTATGATAAAAAAATCGAATCAATCAGAAGTACATAGTAGTATGAATGCTGAAGGACAATATGAATGAAAAGTTTCCAACCAGGCAAAGTTAATTAACCACAGTGGTTCCGTATATTCAACTGTTCTGTCAAATAGAAAGATTCCGTTATTTTGACAAATAAAATAAAACGGTAGAAAAATAATTACACGTTTTTTTTATAAGGAACACGTTTATAAGGAATTGTTAAGGAACTGCTCAGGCTGAGAATAAGTGGATTTGAAAATAATGTACCTTATTGGGACTAATTTGACCAAATTTTGATCTTACAAGGGGCAAAAAGTTCAAAATTTCCTATGTAGTAAGGAACTCGATAAGGAACTTTGAGACTGAAATTCTCTGTAAAAATAAGGACCTCCAGGCTCAGAGCAAAGTTAAGGTTCCTTATAAAAAAAAAACGTGTATCCTATCTCAATCCGGTATAGAAGAGAATTTTAAAAATGCTTGTTTCCTATCTATTTAATTACAATCACATTTACATGATAAATGAGCCAATTAAAAAGCTGGAAGTTCAAATCTAGCTGTGGTTTCAACCAATCACTGCTGAGTGTTTAAAAATAGCTCAGATTACGAGAAAAAAGTGGTGTGATTTTTCTGCTGATTCAGCAATATCGGTGCTACTTTGTGAGTTGAAAATAATAATAGCACATCATGGGGTATGGACTTGTTAGAAAATCGTGGTAAAAAACTCTTTCTCTGCTAATTGAATCATACAGGATACCCCCTTTCTTTCTGTATGTATTAAAATATTCTCACGAATTGTGGCTGTATAGATTTCTACAAAAGAATCCGTGTGTTTAAAGTGACCGATGAATATGATGTCAGATATTGTCATATACCCGCCGATACTTCATCCGTCACTCGATGTAGAAATTTTCTTCCAACATGCTAAAGCTCTGAAGGTCGGAAAGATTTTAAACATCTGGAAGGTTTAGATTATGGTGACTCAGAACGGGTCAAGGATTTTTTATTTTTTTTGCCTGAACTGAACCCCAGCCCTCATTTTCGGGCATGGCCGGCCGGGTCCAGCCAATATTTTAATATTTAATATTTTTTCCGTCTTCATTTTCTAATTTTTTTAAATCAACTAATGTTTAAAGATAAAAAAGTGCTCTGAATCATTTTTTCAACGGTATAAAATTTTTTAGAAGCATTGGTTGATAAATGATAAACAAAACAAAAATTAGAGCACATTTAAAAGCGAATGGACTTAAGGAAACCCATAAACTCAGATGCATATTTACCGAAAGGCTTAGAAAATGATGGTAGACTTTGGTACCGTCGAAAGAAGATACATTCGACCATCAAAAAGTAAGATTAATAAATTCCGAATCACGATGCTTCTCCCGTACGTCGAGTGAGATTCCTTCCAACATGTATGAAAGATTATTTTTACTTATTTTCTACTCGTCACCGTCTCATGTCTTGGCAAAGATCAAGTAAAATCCAATCCAATCTCCAGCAAAAAGAATTTTTCCAAAGAGATGCACGGGGGCTGTATGCAAACACCTCTGATCTGCCCTTTATCTTTGAGCCGACAATTCTGTAAACAACTTAAAATTGAGCCTAAGTAGATTATGAGATTATATAAGGCGACAAATCTTATAATTTGGTTCCCTTTTAAATGCATAACTAATTACAAAGGCAACTTTTATGGAGTTAAAATTGAATTCGTCATATACTGGCTTAAAAAAATGAATAGAGGATTTCCTTTTTGAAATGATTGAACAATTTGCATTTAGCATCCAAATCTTTAACAAGTTGAGACTAGAATCTCAAAAAATGATAAATTTTCGACGGATTTTCGACTCTATACCCCGTCTCCCCAACGCAAACGACCAAAATGGTTTGATATGTAATCAGGCTACACTTCATTATTTACACGTTAGACGTCTGACTTCAAGACCCCGTTGGTACTTGGTAACCTAACGGAAAATCCAGTAGCGAGATAGTATAAGTTGAAAAAACATCTCTATATTCTCAAAGAAATAATTTGTTAATTTAGCAATCAACAATTTGAAAAGTTTTTTAGCAACATTTCAGTCAAACGTTTTATACACGTTTTTTTATAAGAACAAACTATAGAAGAGCATAAGGCTTCGGCGGCCAAAATCTAAAGAGTAAGTTAAGAACATTTTAAGGCTTTGCAGGCTCTAGAACACCTGGTTTCTTAGGAAGATAGGTAAAAAATACTCATAAAAACACTGAAAATAAGATCATGCTAAGAACATTTGAAGGTTTCAAAAATTCTGGATGTTCTTATTAAAAAATGTACTTTCAAGGGAAAAACCTAAACCTAGTCCTACATCTTTGAAATGAAAGCCTGCACATTAGATACTTATCATCAATCAGTTGATTATCATACCTACTAGTAATTTATCAAAAAGTTCAACGTTAATCTTATTAATCCATTCAATTAATCAATTTATCGTACTCCTGATTAAAATGAGATTGTTAGGTTCGGAATGAGGAGACACTGAGAATCCCTGTTAAAGCTTATTAATAATCTTTTAAAAACTAAACTCCCGCATTTTTATATTTCTTGAGAATCAAATACATAAATAGTTTACATAACTTACTCGACGGGCATTTAGGTCCATGGCATTGAGGCACCATGTGAAGTTAAATTTTCGAATATTTCCTTTTACAACCTCTGAGAGCAAATTAAAAGACAGATTTATGACTAACACAGAAAACCATAGGAGATACAGTTGACGCTCTCTAATTCGACTTTCTGCTTTTCGATACGCTCCATTTTTTGATGATATCGAAAGCCATCGTCAACGAAAAACTCTCATTAAGACGCTATACTATCCAACACGCTTTATTCGATTCAATTCGATTCGATTCGATTATCTTTGCCAGTGTGGAGAATCCAACATATATGTTTTTTTTAATAAGAACATCCAAAATTTTGTAAACCTTCGGATGTTCTTGACTTTTTGGTTTTTAAGCCTAGAAATGTTCTTAACTTGTTCTTAGCATTTTGGTCATCGAAGCCTTATGTTCTTATATAGTTTGTTCTTATAAAAAATGTGTAATCTCATACCTTTTTCGAACAGATATCCTGGTGAAAAGACCACGCATCTTTCTGCACTGATGCAATACCTTTCAATAAGAAAGTGGTACCATTAGAATTAACATTCTTTCAGTCATGCTTTGCGGTCGAACCTTCATGATTAAAGACCGTAAGGTGATAATTAGAAACAATATTCAAAGAAACCGCTGATAATTAAATAATTAGAGTACTTAAAAATAAAGTTATTTACACGTTTTTTTATATAAGGAACACGTTTATAAGGAATTTGGAGCTGAGAATAAGAAATCAAGTTAAGGAACAGTTAGAGCTTGAACTTTCACACTTTCCCAATAACCTAAACAAAAAGATGATAAAATATTGCTGAAACGATGTGTCAAAAAGAGAAAATATACAGTAATTATACTCATACATAAGTCAAATACTTAGCAAATCCAAACTTAGCAACTAGGTATGTAAATAAGGAACTTGATAAGTAACTTTGAGGCTGAAATTCTCTTAAAAATAAGGAACTGCAGGCTCAAAGCCAAGTTAAGGTTCCTTATAAAAAAACGTATATACTATCATAAAGAATTTCTTAAGCTGATTTTCTCACACGAATCTGGTAATTCGAGCATTTGGAGATAAAATTTCTTAAACTCAATCTCCACTGATGCAAGGAGGGCATGGAGGGTTGTACTGATGAAGCAAGAATACCATTACGTCTGCCCCTAGCTTTCCCCCGTTTTAAATTCGCTCAAATAAGTAAAGTTTCTTAGGAGATATTTTACAAATTTATCTGCCAAACACAAAGCCAGACAGATCTGTCAATTGCACCGTACTTGTTAACGTCCCCAGTATACTGCAACATCATCATTTCAAACTAGTTTTTGAGAAATGTAAGTCCTTTCTTAGTATCAGACATGATCCCGTATAGAAAAAGCCCTTACACTTTTATCTTATAAGAACATCCAAAATTTTTCAAATCTTCAGATTCTTAACTTTTCCAGTTTAAGCCTAGAAATGTGCTTAACATGTTCTTATTTTCACCATTTTGTGAGTATTTTCAGCCATTTTCATAAGAAATTGGGTGTTTTAGAGTCAGTAAAGCCTTAAGTGAAGTGTTCTTAACTTGTTCTTAATATTTTGGCAATCAAAGCCTTATGTTCTTATATAGTTTGTTACCATATACAAAAAACGTGTACTTAAAGAAACCTTAATAGAAGAAAGGAGTAATGAAAGAGAAATATATATCCAGTTCATCAACCGATCAGATCAAAAGTAAACTTATTAACCAATCGGTCCTAGCCAACGATGCAGTAAGTCATTGACTTCCAAGCCCGAAGGGTTTCTGATTGGGAAATGAAGTCACTTATTTCCCATCAAGAACACCCGCGCGTGGTTTTCACACAAACGCCGGATTGAAAAGATCTATCACTAGATTTAAAAGAAATGCAGTCCTCAAAAACAAAGGAACCGCTAGATGCAATTCGTCGTCATGATTGTGGCGCGTTCTAGGCGCGTTCTGAATGGGAAATTAGTGGCTTCACTTTTTCTTGCCTAGGGAAGGTTAGAGATTCTACTCTAGCCCTTCGGGCTTTAAACTCGCAATGCTGAAAAATAAACCACATAATCTTCATAGAAAGAGATGCTTTGCATCGATGAAATAAAAATGACTTGAAAAAATCGTTCCACCCAAGAAAACTTTAATGAGATTTGAGACGAATCTTTGTAGCACCTGCATTTCAAATAAAAAACTAAAGAAAATGAAGTTTTTCTTCAAAATACTATCAAATTACAAATGCAAATAGAAATCTCTAAAAACGGTAAAACTTGAATCAAATCAGGGGCTCCAAAAATTTACCATTAAAGTACATCTATCTGGGAATTTATAATTATATTAGTGAGACATTTTGATTCAAACCTGCTAAAGTGACCGAGAAATCCTGTCCATCCTCGCCCCTCCCTTCGTCAATTCCTTTAATGGATCGCTGCGTTACCGAGCCTGTACATATTTAAAGTTAAAACCAAATAGCCATAGCAAAATTGAACCATACTAGCACCAATTGGTTAAATTATCTATAATTAGCTTCTCAACAGAGATTTTGATTAAGTCACAGCTTGACAGAGTATTTTATTAGACCATTTAATTCAAAATTGATAAAAATAAAGACCAGAATAATTTGAAAGGTGAGAAAATCGATAAACAATCACAGCAGGAAGACTTATAGAACAATTCGTCAATACCTAGAATCACCGAAAGTTGTGAAGAAGAAGTAAAAAGTCAAGAAATTCCTAATTTGTCCTGAAAACAGTGAGAATATTTGGATTTTACAAAAAAAATGTTGTAAAAAGCAATAAAACCAAATTTAAGTGTCACTCACTTGAACAGTCATGAGACAACGACCAAAGAAGGACACCCGTGTCATAGACCCGCTGCACTGGGACCCCAGCCTCATTGGAAAATTTGGCAAAAATTTCGTCCCCGGTGGGAAAAAACCCTGTGATTTCAGCCCCACTGGGAAATTGATATTGATTTCGTCCCCATTCGATGTTTAAAAATTGCATTCCAAAACCATCCCTACTGGATTTTTTAACCTTGGAACAATAGAATTTCTATCCCCATTGGGATTTCAATATGAATTTTTATCACCACTGAGGAAAGAATTTCCACCGGGGCTGTGAGATAGGGGTGTGCATCCACTCCTTTGGACCATTTCTCAAGTTCTAGTTTGTAAAATGTCCACAATTCTAATAGCTTTCCGAGCGTTCCTCCTGAAACCACTCAAAGCAATTCTTCAATCACAGGCATCAACAAACACCTCATAGTGAAATTCATGTTGTTATGCGCACCAGGCCTGCCATACAATCAATGTGACAGGAGAGGGTTGTTTCACATAGCATGCATATGCATTTAAAGAACAAAAAAAAACCAATCCAAGTGTCATTTACCCTATTTCCATTTAAAAAGCCATATTTGTTACTGGATACACAGACACAGTCATACAATATTCTCCATTCATAAAGAAAATTAAAACGCAAATACTATGTGCTAAGAGGAAGAATAAAGAATGGAAGATCGAAAAGGAAAAAATATGGCACCATCATCAAACAGTGAAATTAGAAGAACAAAGTGAAAAGCTGAAACAACGAGCAAACAAAATGAGATGAGAAATCAGACGATATTCTTAGCAGCCAATCAAAATGGGTTTACATCATTGTGAGCCAATCAAAATTGCGGAGGTTTGTTATTGACCAATCAGATTTAAGAATACTTTCTTATGCAATATTTGGGTTCTTTATAAGCAAAGATTTCGTTTTGTTGAGGATTTTAAACAACCGCAATTTACTAAGGAGGGTTTTTTTTGAAAATTCAAAAAAACTAATAAGGGAAAAAAGAAAACGGAATTTAAGAAAAGGGGAAATTAAAACCATACTATTATTCCCAGCCCTTAATAAAACTTTCAAGACAGACTTTTTTAAAGAGACATGATAATTTAAAAAGATATGTGAAGCTAAATGAAAATTGAGGAAAATTAATGGGAAAAGGGGGAAAAATAGGGAAGTTTTTCGAAGAGACTTAAAATATTAGAAATCGGTTGAATTTAATTACGAAAAATGACAATCAAACGTATACGAAAAAAATCGATGAATAATTCGAATTTCGGACCAAAATATATATAGAAACTTCTCTTGACTTTTCTATAAGCAACCTCAAAACTAGTAACATAAGAGTCATAGAGTTTTACATATAGTCCATATTATAACATCAGATGAACGTTGAAATAACGTTGCGTGTCACAAGGGTTGATTTGTGAAGTCTTGATTCAATTGTCCTCACCTTACACAAAGATCAATTGATATTTTCGGAATAGACGTTTTTATAAAAAGAACAAACTATATAAGAACATGAGGCTTCCAGGACAAAAATATCAAGAGCAAGTTAAGAAGAATTCAATACTTCGTTGACACCTAATTTTTCAGGAAATCGCACCTAAACATTCATAAAATGTTAAAACTAGGAACATTTTAAAAAACATTTTTAGGATTGAAGTTAAGAGCATCCGAAGGCTTCAAAAATCATGGATGTTGTTATAAAAGTGTGTCATTTTGGAAGTACAGACAAAGGAGCTTACCGTATTAACCAATTAAAATACCCATTTAAAGTTTTTTTCGATTGCTAAACCACTACTATGTATGTATTGAGAAGAATGGCGAATCACGTGATATCTTGAGAACAAATCTAAACAAAAGAAAAGGAGGAATCTATCCAAAGTCCGTCTAAATATCAATTAAAAGTAATACTTCGTTGGAAAGGTAGTATAAAGTGGATTGATGTAAGCTTTGAAGATTTTTCTGAAAATTTAAAAATAAAAATAAAAATTGCACTTCGAAAAAGTGAAAAACTTGGACTGGAACCTTGGACTGGAACATTGAACATCGCTTTCAAATACATTTTTTTTTTATTAGAACACCTAAAATTTGGCTGAGCCTGGATGTGCTTATTTTTTTAGCAATTTTCAGCCTAAAATGTTCTTAAATGCGTTCTTAATTTTTCAGACTACTCTAAATCGACAATATGATACAAAATAAAGAGCACTTGAATTTGGCAAAATTTGGACAATATTTGACTCTTGACTTTTGAAGATCCACCCCTAAATTCGGTTAAAACTGCTTAAAAAGAGGAAAAAATTGTAGTTTCTTGTAATTTTTTTCCAAACTGAGGCTGGGCATGTTCTTAAGATGTTCTTAAATTTTTCGACGAATTTCAGCCTATATGTTCTTATAAACTAGGTTCTAATAAAAAAAACGTGTACAAAATATATTAAATTTTTTCGTATCTCTTTTGTATCAAAAGTTATATCTCTTGAAATAGGTCAATCAATGTACTGTAAATTATCTTTCCGACAAGGTATTTCTTTCAATTACGTATTCCTTCTCTCGAGAGTAGTGTCTAAAAAGTTTAATGACTTATCTAAAAGTGAAAAAGTAAAAAAAATGTTGACTGTCAAAGGAAGTGAATTGAAAGATATTTCAATATTCAGTATTTCGAATGACTATGTATACCTTTCTTTACTAGAGAAAAAATATTCGATATTCAAAGTAATGATGTCATTACCTTAAAAGTGTGTGTAAACCAATCAATGCTTCCACAATTCTTTTGTTGTTGGTTTTGTTTCATATTAATATTTTATTTTGTACTAGAAAGAAATAAAATCAGATCAAATGTTATATTATTCATGCAAAGCTAGGAGCAAATTTAAGATCTGAAATTCTTGACACAAACCTTACGAATAGTCCACAAGAACATCTTTACCACTTGCATAACCTTAACCCTTTAAGTGCCAATGTCGTATATATCAGACATGGGCTATGTAGGAGGGCGAAGCCCTTCTGTAATGCTCAGTTTGAGTTAGAAATCGTCATTTTTGATCTAACTCGTAGGAATTGGATTGGGCTTCATGGCGAAGCAAAAAAAAAAAGTCAAAAGTGAGTCTTTTCAGCGAGATTTTAAGCTAAAAAGTAAAAAGAAATGCAAAAATTTGACAAAAATCCACTTTTTAAAGATTTTGACCGTTCTTTGACCATTTTTGCTCTGGTCAACGAGTGATCCAAGAACCTCCAAATTTGGCCCAGATTTACTTGATTCTGTCCTCCAGTGAATTAATTTGAAGTTTTACCACTGGGCACCTTTCTATCATTCAGGCAGGTCCGACTTCTAGATCCGGAGATATAAGCCTTTAAAGTTTGAACTAGCGATTTTCTTTTATAAAAAACTTAGAAAAAAAGGACCGTGGCACTTAAAGGGTTAAAGCCCACCAGATTGGATTTAAGAAATTAATTTGAAAAGCAGAAGATTGAATTACGAGATTTACGTTTGCCTACGTTTCGAGAGATTCTTCTCCCATCATCGGGCTTTAACTACACGTTTCCAGGACAACTTAATTGCTTAATAGCGAAAAGTAAACTTCAATCAGCGAACTTTAGTCACTCATTTTTAATAAATGTTTAATGTACTTTTTATAATATTAATAGACTATATTTTACAAGGTAGCTAGGAAATAAATATATAGATGACTTTAAATTATAATGACACGCTCTTGAAAAAATGACGACGTTGACCTATTCTAAAAACTTAAAAATTTAAGATAATTTTAAAAATGATAAAACTGTTATCGGGATATCTAAGCTTTAACTTGCCAGTTCGAAATCACTCTCTCTTACACATCCAAGGGTGAAATGAAATATTCTAATCATCCGTCTGCTTTCTGGCTGGGGTGGCACACACAAAAATTAAAAATTAAAAAGCGACACATAAAATAATTACCTTTTCTAAAACAAAAGAGAAAATTAGTTCACAGGTCGAGAATAGATAATAAGGAACTATGATACAGAAAAATGATTAAAACATACACGACACTGACTAGACAAGGGGAAATTCGTACACAAAAAACTCAGAGCACAATTTCCGGCATATTTGGTAAAACTTTGATCTCCGATACCATCGATTCGGTCACAAGAGGACATCCAGTGCAAATGATTTTCTTCAATGTCGATTTATTAACATTCTGCCCGTCTTTGATAATCTTCAAATCGTTGTCTTTGACTTTAGCACAATAACTAACGTTCAATTCACGTAGTGACGGTAATAACGTGAAAACGTTCCTCATTGTTTCGTAAGCTATATCACAACCGGTCAAGTTCAAGTATTCCAAAAAATGTAATCGACTTCGACCGTGAATTTCAGTTTGTCCATTACGTAGAGGTGCCAATACTTGACTCAAAAAACGATCAAAAACAGCATCACACCAAGCTACACTCAAATTATTCAAAGGTGGACATTTCACATGTAAAAGAGATGATACAGCTGCAGCTGTATTTAAGCTTAGATCCAAACTGCCTAGGCGCGGTAACCGATTTAGTAGCCATTCGACTTGCTTGGCTGATACACGGGTACTGGATAGAACCAACTCAGTAGGCTGACGACGTACGATTCCCTTTAATATTGACGGATTCAGAATTTTATTAGTGACCCTGAGTGTAGGCCATAGTTTATGATCAAGACACCATTGGTTCCACGCTTTGCAAACCAACATGCATAAATTCACTTCCGATTCTTTCAAGTAACTAAAAACATGGATCCATAAGTCACGAGGTAAAGGGTGTGGCTTTTCTAGCCGCTCTACTTGGTCTCCAACCTTCTGTCCTTCTTGGTTCACAATCATCGGAGTTTCAGAATCTCCATTACACTTTTCAGAATTCTCTTGTCCCTCTTTTGAATTTCCATTTAACTTTTCTGGATTTTCATTCCACCCATTGGTCGTTTCTCCGCGCCCTTCCACCTTTGCATACTCATCCTCCGCCCTACCCTCCTTTACGCCATTTACTACTTCACAAACCATAGTACAATGTTGATGCCCGTTTGTCAAGGGCGCCGGGCGGACCACAGTGACGGGCGTTACAATGTTAAGAACAGGCTTGGGCGTTACATTTTCTTGAACCTGAATGTGAGTAGAAAGGTCGTATGGATTATTATTGACATTATAATCATGGAAGATAGCACCTATGTTTCCTATGTTTTGGGTAATATGGAGAATTTGAAAGGGAAGGAAACAAGGATTATCGGTTAAACCTTTGCTCCAGGAAAAGCACATAAAAAGACAAAGGAATCTAGCCTTCGAGACTTAAAGTAAGAGGTTTACATGAGCTAAAAATTAATACCAAATAGGGGGACGAGAAAAAGGATAAAGTTACCTTTTTTATTTTCTTTTTAATAAGCGGCTCGTCGTCACTTTCGTTTTCTGAACCAGCCTAAAAGATGGGTATAAGAAATATTTCTTGCATCAAGTCTCTAAGCACATTTAATGGAACCCAAATATCCCAATCGTGAAGCGAGTAATAAATGAAAACTCTATATATTAAAAGTTAAATCTAAAAGCTAAATCCTGTGATTTAGAAGCTTGATACAGTCTTTTGAATGTTTTGTGGGATATACAACGATAAGCCAGCTCGGTTTCTTTTAAAACCTAACAGGGATACCAAGTCTATCAAACGTTTCGAATAGTTGCACCTACCTTACTCCTGTTTCGTTTCTTCGCAAGAGGTTCATCGTCAGAACCATCTGAACCAAGCTGAAAAGTGAAATTGCTACCATCTTAGAATAATATGATTTAAAATATCAACGTTTCTAATTCCTGATTCCTGTTGGTCTTAACAAGAGAACCGATACAAGTCTTTATTAACTGGTTGAAGTAAAAGCCGGTCAATACAAGAAAATGCGCTATTTTGATTGGTTCTCTAGCGGTCAATATAATACGGTAAAGACCACTTCAGTGCTTTGGTCAAACCATAGTCACAAGAAGAGGGCTTCTTGTGACTATGGTCAAACTGACGATGATTTTGAAAAAGGAAATTTGTTTCATAGAAAAGTTTCGTCAGTTTGAACATGATTTAAAAAACTGACGTTGCAATGACTTCTCAATAAGAAAGTGACGTCAGAATAAATCAAAGAAAATGTTTGGTAAAAAAGAAACGAAAAAATCATGGAATATGAGTGGAAAATGCATTTTTTTTGGCCAGAAACACACAAAGAATGTTCACCAGTTAATAAACACAATAATATAACTGTTTTCTCGGTCAATACGTAAAATATTGACCTCCAAACCAGTTATTATTGTATTAGTATTATATATTTGAAAATCTTCAATGTCCCACATGGACAAACTACTTTACTTAAGTAAAAGTTCATGATATGCACCATTGCAATGTCTTCAACTGACCCAACAGCTGATTGGTTGAAAGTGACGTATTGGCTGATTTTACGTCACTTACAACCAATCAGCTATTGGGTCCGTGATGCAATGTCAGAAGACATTGCAATGATGCAAATCATGACTGAAACAAAAATGACAGGTTGGTAACTCAAAATACAATAATCATATCAACAAAAAAGAAACTTACATCAAAGCTTTTCTTCCTCCCTTTTCCACCGTTTTGTATTTTATTCAATAACACTTTTGACATTGCCTGTAAATAATGTAGAAAAGTATCAAGGAAGATAAGAAAACCACGAAAACCACGAAGACTAGTAAACTCCATCATGGCACGAAAGACAAGAAATAACTGGACCAGACATAACTTTGAAGAACAAGGAAACGTATAATTCAAATTCAAACCTGTTCCCAAGTTCCTTGCTATTCAAAAGCAGGTAAATCGACAATATTTAATGGAAAATCTAACCGACAAAATCTGTATTCTAATCATGGAACCGCCTTTTTTACTTACCGGTTTTCCACCCTTTGGCTGCAGTACATTTCGATTCTAAAAAAGAGAAATAGTGATAGTTCTTAAAAAATATGCTAAAATTTACAAAAAGCTCTTCTAGGAACATCTGAAGAGGACATTAGAAGAACATGAAAATCTGCAAACACGGCGATTTCCGGCATTTTCAACCGGAAAAATTTTTTTCTCAAAAATCAAACTCGGCCATGTTTTGGGCATTGTTAATACGCATCTTTGAGCAAAAAATCATTTTCGGCCGGAAAAAAATGTTTTTTGAAAATCGGGCTTCGTCACATTTTAGGTATTGTCATTTTGCATCATTGTGCAAAAAATCAGAAAAAAATTATGAGTCAACATTGAGAAAAGCTATATTTTCTTATTTGGTTAAAGGGAATTTCCCCAAAATACGAAAGTCCGTTTTTTAAGGCGAATAAGAATTTTCCGGGAAAAACCATTTCAGCCATTTAGAGAATCTTGCCCTCCATCTTTGTACAAAAAATCAGAAAAACCTAATGACAGGATTTTGCACAAAGTCCAAAAAACCCTATTTTTGGCAGTTTTTGGCCCAAATTTGCCCAAATATATTTTTTTTTCGAAAATCGGGCTCCGTCACATTTTAGGCATTGCCATTTTGCATCATTGTGCAAAAAATCTAAAAAAAATTATGAGTCAACATTGAGAAAAGCTATATTTTCTTATTTGGTTAAAGGGAATTTCCCCAAAATACGAAAATCCGTTTTTTAAGGCGAATAAGAATTTTCCGGGAAAAACCACATCAGCCATTCTTTAGAGAATCTTGCCCTCAATATTTGTACAAAAAATCAGAAAAAAGTAATGACAGGATTTTGCACAAAGTCCAAAAAACCCTATTTTTAGGCAGTTTTTGGCCCAAATTTGCCCAAATATATATTTTTTCGAAAATTGGGCTCCGTCACATTTTGGGCATTGGGCTCTTCCAGAAAAAATCCGTTCATGGGGGCTGGAGGATATATTATTTTTTTCATGAATTACCCCTGGACATTTTGATTTTTAACTCCCTGGACACGGGTTATACCCCTGGACAAACATCAAATCAACCCCGTGGACACAAAAAATTACCCCTGGACATTTGAATTTACCCCCTGGACAATTTTTTGGTATTTTTTCAATACCCCTGGACAATTCATCCTCCACCCCCCCCCCCATGAACGGATTTTTTCTGGAAGAGCCCATTGTCATTTTACATCATTGTGCCAAAAATCAGAAAAAACTAATCAGCCAATCCTGAGAAAAGCTGGTAACAGACGGACGAACGGACGGACGGACAAAGGTTAATTTATAGGACCTCCAGGTAGGTCCAAAAATTGTGTACAAAGACGGAATAGCATGAAACCGGAAAACCCATGTCTGAGCGAATCACAGGTGAAGGTTGTCTCAAAAAATGACGTAATTGCTGACGTCAACTAAAAAAATTTCAGGACCAGCTATTTTTGTTAAATTTCAAAGAGGAAGATTGGTTTGCCTCAATCAGCATCAAAAAGGCATTCCTTTTATTCCAATGGTTTGTAACATGATATACTTGAAAAAAATCATTGTAGCTGGGAAACCTGTCAGGCATACCTCTTTCTTGATACTGTTAACGATCTTCTCGACTGCATTCACCGAAAATATTGTTGTCTAGTAGTAAAGAAGATAGGTGAAAAATAAATAAACAATATTTGAGCGACGTAATGAAATTTATCTCCCATCGAACGTGTTTGGTTACTTTCTATGTTCTGAAAGAGGATCTCCCCTATTGGGAGGCACCAATTTTGAAAGTTTCTAAATAAGCTTTTTTATGCACTGATTGACTGAAAAAAAATTAGGCACCCCTTTATATAATTAGACTACAGATAGGTGCCGGCAATTTGATCAATTAAACATTTAATTGCAAAACCATTCTTTTCGCCTCCTTGTTTCCTACCATGTCACATACGTCAGTTGTTTGTTCATATCATATAGAACAAATTGCCGGTACCGAACTGTGGTCTACTATACTGTCTGCAAAGATGGCGCATTATTTTGCTTCCACCGACACGGTTTGAGAAAGTCCTATCTAGTGTTTCATAGAAGATATCAGTGAACAAACCTCTTCTTCATCAGCTTGGCAACACTTTGGACATTCCCAACTATTGTTGACTTTCTTGGAGATTTTACATTTGGATAATTTCTTGTTGTCTTTCTTGTTATTACGTTCAATACATGCTGGGTGGACAACTTCCGAACAGACGTGGCATTCCATGAGGAGCTCGCCGTCTTCACGGGAATCGCACACGTTGCATACGACGTATGACGGGAGTTGTGGCTAAAAAAAATGAATAACATCCAGCTACGGTGTGCAAGGTGTGGGGCAGGCAGGTGGAAATAGGGGAAAACCCCATGTCCGGGAATTTTCCAAGAACCAATTTTTTCAGATTCTACATAAAATATCCTACACATTGGGCTTAAATGTGTGTGGGTTTAATCCTCGGCAGGGTTATACAAAACACTTCGTACCGAGTACAAAAATTAAACTTGATACGTCTCCGCTAAAATCTAAAAATTCTTACGTTTTCACAGAATCTCATGGCGCAGGATTGTCTCAATTTTCCTTCACCACCGTTCTTCTTCATGTCCAAACAAAACCTACATTTGTTGCAGTTCTCGCGTGAACAACCCTTACACTGGTGACACCGCACACGCCGTATAACTGTCTTCTCTTTCTCCTTGTGAGCGAACTTCTTCGGTGATTTGCGGACTCGTTTCTGGGTGGTAGCCGTCGGCGGTTCTTCGTCGGTTTCTTTTTTCTGGACACGCACTCTACGCGCTCTCTTCTTCTTGACCACAGTCGATTCATCAGTGGAGTCTTTAGATGACTTCTTGTCTGGAGGAGTTTCTGTTGATTTGTCGGCGGGAGACGAGTCCTCTTTGTTTGCTTTAGTTGATGTTGGTTTGGTAGGTGAGGTTTTTGGAGATGGTGATGTCTTGGATGTCAAGTCTACTACTTCATCGCCGCTACCACTTGCAGTTATGGATGAGCTTTTGTTCTTTTGTGGCTGTAAAAATATTCAAATCAAAAATCTATTTATTGCATTACATTATAGAGTCAATTGTTCTAAAGTGGAGAGTCGATTAACCTAGGATTTCTTGACAGTCTTTTAATTGTTTTAAATTTATAGGGCCTTTTTTCAGCCAGAGAGACTTGAATTGGAAATCCTTGGTTCATCGTCAAACAGATAATAAGATAATTTCAATGAAGGCAGTCCTACTAAAAATGGGTTCTGGAGTAATATTTACTCACACTGCTCTTGGGTGAGACAGTAATTCCTTTATCCATAGCATATTGTTTGAAAATGTTGTTTCCACTACACGCCAGAATCTGATCGTCCTCTTCATGATATTGTAACATTTCCTATAAAGAAACGAGATTTCTGATTGGCCGATTTGAGAATGACGTCATTTCTGATCAATGGGAGAAAAACTACATTTCGTTTTGAAAGGAGCAACACGGAATCAAATGTCTTTAGGCAACATCTTATACAAAGTTTTCGTGAAAAGTTACAATCGTCATTGAAACAAAATGAAAACTTCTGGTTATTCTTTCAATCATTGGCATTCTTAAAATCATTAAAATCATACATAACCCCGTAGACAGGTGTCCCCATACTAAATAATTCCTAAAAAATTCGCTTCTTGGAGATATGTAGGAAGAATGGTGTTGGAATTGAAACTGTTTTTTATTACAATGGGGAGAGATATGAAAACCTTCTTTTCTCTGGTATAACAAGGGAGATAAATAGAAATGAAAAAAGACAGGAACCTCAAGTCGATCCAACAGCTCCATGCTGTCATCACCAAAATCCTTCGGGTAGTTAATTTTGGCATGTGACCAACTTCGAAGTCGTTCGCACAGTGTTTTCAATCCTTCCAACTCAAAGACGGTCAAATGAACGCATTGCCATTTGGTTGGTTTAGGGCTTTTAGGGGAGTGTTGGCTTTTTTCTTCTGTATCTTCTTCTTTTTTATTCATTTCATCGTTGATGAGTTTGAAGACGTCTTTTTCATCATCTTCCTCTTCATTCGCACTGTCATCGCCTAGAAAGAAAGAGAGAGAAAAGGAAAATTCTTTATGTGAAATATATAGATCCCTACACCTATCCAAAGACACGTGTTTCGTTATTCTCAGCACTCATCAGTGCAGCTCGGGTAAGCGAGCATATACTGGTTGTGGTGAGTAGAGAAGCAGAGCTTGCAAGCCAGTCTGTTATTATTTACTTTTTCAATATGGATGTAAATTTTGTATTCGAAAACTATTCATCAATTTGGCAAATCACCTTCCACATGTTGCATCGTCAAAGTCGAAGTCGATATATTATTCAAAATATCTACTCTAAATACTTCATTTTTGTGTAGCAACGTTTCTTCTTAGGAGCATTTGAAAATTTCACGTGAAATAATAGTTCTACCTTCAAACTCCAACTTCCTTCGTTCGTCCATATCTCTCTCTAGAATCTCGACGTACATTTTCACTAAATACCAGTGGATTTCTGCAAAGAATGGAAATCGCAAATGTTTTGGAACCTGAAAAAATAGAAAAGTATAAATCGATCTAAAACAAATTGATATGCCTCGGGTGTTTTAAAGAAAATATGCCATCTTTTGAAGGTGCAACATATACGAAATTTTAGGGTCTGTAGTAACTTACTAAAAATCAAAATATTGGTTCAAAGAGACATAGCGACACACAGGAGAGATTGGATAGGTGGCTATTGAGATATGAGATAAAGTTTTAAAGGGACATAACAGTACTTGCGAAATTTGTAAACAAACTGTATGCAACGGATACAAAATCAAAACAACTGTCACATGTCAAAATAAAAAATCAAACCAAATATGGCTAATTTTGATTGTTCAATTGTTTTACAAGTTTGTTTTGGACACGTGATTTTAATTGTTCTCTTTAATGACACGTGGTTCGCGCAGTGTTTACATTTTACTACTTTAATGTCCCTTTAAATCTTTCTTTAGTTTGGAGATGTGTTAAATCATGTCCTTCATATTTATCAAAACTCACATGGGTGGTTTCTTCAATATCATGGATGCGTAATTGCATGGGAATATTGAAACTGTGCAAATAGTTTCCACCGAACACCAATGAATCTTCCGGTGTGTAAACACTGTGTATCCAACCTGAATAGAAGGTATAAATTTTAAGTGACTATACATTGTTAAGTAATGTGAAAGAGACATGCAAAACGGGGTATAAAACCTATTTCAACTTTCTGTTCATTTTCTCATTTTCCATCCCAGAATACAACTAATGTAGATTTTTGAAGATTTGATAAAAGTGGCATCCAAAGCTATTTTAAGTGCTCAGAAATGGTTACTGTGGAATATCAATTATAACGAATTCAAAAATTGAGAAGATTAACAGGTTCATCTCCAATCATGCAAGGTTCCAAATAACGATTTCAAGTTGGTCGGACAAAATGTCTGCAATCAGGGTTGCTTGAGCTTGAAAATTATGATTTTCGGGTCGGACATGAAGCTATTTGGGTCAAACAAGATCCGATGTCCGACCGTTATTTCGAGCCCTGATCATATTTTAGAAAATAAAATTAAACGGAAAGGAGGAAGAAGAGGCACAATGACAAAAATCAAACACATACTAACCAGTAGGAATCATAAATGTATCACCAGCTACTAGTTGTATTCTGAAACAATCCTCTACAACATCACCAAAGAAAACGTCTTGTTGACGTTCAGATAACACCCATCGCTCGTAGATTTCCAAATTCTCATCCGTTGGTGGTATAAGCCAAAAGACCTAAAAATATTTACAGTATATCCAAACTCCACTATTTGAATCCCTCTATAGTTCCAACTTATCCCTAGTCTTACGTCAAAGAGAAACTGTCTTAAAATACTATAATTCAAACCTGCATAGAGAAAAAAATGATATTCCCAGTTCGAATTCGAATTAGCGAGAGTCAACTTATCAAGAAAATTTAGAACACTCAAAGCGCTCTCCAGTATGCAGGCATTTGAACACAAAGCAAACTTCTGAAGAAGAGGAAAACACAATTATTAACTACATCAAATTATTATGAAACTCTGCGCCAATTTTAAAAGAAATGTACCCTAATTCATGATATGCACCATTGCAATGTCTTCCATTCCACCCACACTACTAGGCCTGAAAACATCAATTCACAATTGTGGACACGGTTGATGTTTTTTATCCACAGTCAATCATTTTTAAGACATCAGCAGTCAATATCCAAACATCGACTGTCAATATCCAAACATCGACTGTCAATACTTTTGATCAACTGTTGAGATTATTTAATTGACTGCTGATGTCTGGATATTGACTGTTGATATCTGGATATTGACAGTCGATGAAAAGTATTGACAGTCGATGTTTGGATATTGACTGTCCATAAAAATGATTGACTGTGGATAAAAAACATCAACCGTGTCCACAATTGATGTTTTAAGACCTAGTAGTGCCAATAGCTGATTGGTTGAAAGTGACGTATTGACTGCTTTTACGTCACTTTCAACCAATCAGCTATTGGGTGGAACGGAAGACATTGCAGTGGTGCATATCATGAATTGGAGTTTTATTTTCACTGTAAACTCTTCTTAAGCTCGTTTTATTTTTGAGCAATTTTTGTAAGGTTATGTGAACTAAAACAACATGAATGTTCATAGGTTTCTAGCTCCCCCCAACAAAGTAAGGCCCCATAACAATTTAGCTCCCCCCAAAAAAATTGCTTTGTGCTAGGTCCCCTATATATGCGAGTACAGTAAGACTGATAAATGAAAACTAAATTTTACTTGTATTAATATTTATGTTTACAAATCTTTTGCTTTTTATATTTGATTTAATAGTAAGATAAGAGATCTTTTGAAATTAGCTGAACAGCCCCTAGAGTCTCAGTCAGATCATCAACTCCCCCCAACAATCTAGGCCCCCCTAAATATTTTGGTAATTTTAGCCCCCAGGTTCTTAAAAGGCCAAAATATTTCTTAGCCCCCCCCCCAAGCCCAAAATAGTTCTTAGCCCCCCCCAGCCCAAAAATAAGGTATGCTATGATATTCTCTGTTACAGAACGATAAGAACATATCTTGATACCTTTGATCCTTTCAACACGTGATACCATACAGATGTTCCACCAAAATCAATATGAAAATCTGTGTAACACCCACCAACGCTCATCAAACAATATCTGCATAAGAGTAGATTATAGTGGATACAGTGTTAAAATACAAAGTCCGAAGGCTTTATCAAAAACAGAGTGTAGTTGAAACCTGTATTATTATGTATATTACGAAAAGAAGTCAACGTCAAAAGGGCTTCGTGCACATTGCAATTTTATATGGAAAAATAAAATTATTTTGTTTTATTAAAAGTAGTTTTAGTTGCAAGGGGAAATGAAAACAAAAATTTTATAATTTTTTACATTCGCAAGTTGCATTAATGCAAAAAAAAAACAGCGTGTGCAAAGAAGCCCCTCTTATGAAGGTTACAGAGATCTTTCTTTAGAGAAAACAGAACTCACTTTCTGACTTTTGGGTATTTCATATTTTCGACAGCATTTGTGGCATCTTTTTGTCCCTTTATCAAGTTTTTTGGCCATACAAGTGGAACCCAATCAAGATCTTCAGTTATCTGAAATTTGTTAATACAGAAACTGTATAGGAATATTACAAATTAAAAAACTTATTGACATGCAACTAAAAAGTATGTACATAAAAACTAACAAATTTTCATTGCTCTTGACTATGCCTTTCAAATTTATTTCTGGACCGACTAGCTTTGAGCACCTTTAATATAATCACAAGCTGGTTCAGATACATAGTAAGTAAAATAAGAGCTTCAAAATGAAAAATGAACGTCAACTAAAAGCTTAATTATAAGTGATTTAAAACGGATTCAAACATGCTTCTGAAACTCACAGTAGTTGGACAATCAACTAGCCTAGCAAGTCCGGTTTGACTGACTTCAAGGCTAGTGACATTTAACAATTTTTCTTTTTCTTGTGACATGTAATAACGAACAAACTGGTGTAATGTCATTTTCTCGGGTGAATGTGTATCACAATCAAACACATCAATGATCCTTCTTGCTCCTAAAAATATATTTTAATTGACATCCAGCAGTCTTTAAAATTTAGATGTTCCTTATAGGGAACTAATTTTAGCCCTTAAATGGCCAAAGGCAGTAAACAGGACTGAAACGCCCCAAAACTAACTTCACGCATGTATAGGGAACTAATTTTAGCGGGAACTAATTTCAGCGAAAATTAATTTTAGCTATTGCTTGATTTCACTTAGTGTGTCGAAACCAATTTGTAGAATTGATCAAACATTTAAAAAAAAAGTCTTATTTAACCTAGCTATTTTGGGTAGAAAAAAGAAACTAAAATAACTCCAAGAGAGAATGTTCTTGTTCTAACAACATAAAAATAATAAACTTACCAACATAGCTCTTTACATCATTGACACTGAATAAATCTGGATTCGGGACCCTAATGAATATGATTATCAACAATTGGGGAAAATGCATTAATGCCATGGTAGGAAAAATACCCTATATACATATTTTCAGCCTTGCTAGAACTGGGAACAAAAACTTCAAAGATTCTACAATCCTATCCCCTTGGGAATTAGAAGCAAGTTTTATCTTCACTGTGGGAAAATGCTCCACTTCGGGTGAATTACAGATGTGTTAAAATACAGTTAGAAGTATTAAAATATTTTGGATTGGATTAATAAAAGATTTTTTTTATTAAAACAGATTTAAAAAGCAAAATCAAAATTAATAATTATATCAAATGTACTCACGTTATGTTAAGTCCATCTTTACTTTTAAAAAGCATTGGAGTGTTAAACCCATGTTCTTGTATGTACTTCAAATTGAAATCTAAAACAGACAATTTGTTGTTTAAAGAATCTGTTTCGTAAAAGTGGATAGCTATGACATCTAAATGGTAAATGTGTGCAGGATAGCATTAATAAAAGAGAAATTCTCAAAACATACCATTATTTTAAGCATTTTGGATAACTTCCCAAAAGAATTTTTTGGTTATGCAAAATCTCAGTGAAGTGAATTAGATCTCACTGTATCTAATAAACTCTTTCTTTGATAAGAGATTCTTAATAAAAGGGTAAGGTATGTTTTGACTGACAAACAAATTTTCAAAGTTGACAGTTAAAGTAGGGAAAATTTTTAATGCCATGACAATGACAATTTAAATTAAAATAGTACAAAAATGATAATCTGAAAAAATTTCACAATCGTACCATAGTCTTGATCAGAAAAATGACGAAAAAAGATTGATGATAAAAAAAATTTTATTCTTGGCAAAATACAATTGTATTAGTAAGGTTTTTCAATCTTTCAAAATACTTTTTGATTGAGAGGATTGCTACGGATGTTTCCGTTTTACCTTTTCCTTCCATTTCAAGAAGACATTGCTTTGCTGTCGTAAATTTATCATCTTGTAATTTTTCTTCCAGACAGAAATTCCGTTTTCCTTCAATTACATCATCAACGTTTGTATCATCGTAAACTGTTGCTCGTTTTTCTCTCTAGAATACCATAAAATAATATGTCAAAAAGTGTCAAAACTGGAAATTCTGTAATTGAGGGGAATAGTTTAAGTTAAGTTACTCTATTTATTGTGTAGTAGGTAGCCTGGGTTACACAATTTCATATTTTTACCCTACGCAAATGGCTGTGGCATTTCTAAACCAAACGGGTGTGACGGAGCAGATAATTTCCAGCTCGAATGGCTGTATAACGCGGAGCTGAGTCAATAGGCTGTTGTATTCTCCCAATAGACCTTTTTGCCTTTCCATTTGTCATCTTAAATTGTATATATATGCAAAAATGCAGGAAAGATAAAGCAGTGGTTGGATTTAGTTGGAAAATATATATGCAGTAATATGCAAGTTTGTACAAAGATTTTTTAAAAAGACAACAAAGCATCTTATTTTAAAGAAATATTATCATCATTTAGAGCAATAAAAGATGGAATTTCTTAATCCAAAAATAAATAATATACAGTACAGAAAAACAAGCCTTTTAGAAATTGGTTCTTAAAAGACATAGCATATTTTGTTTTCATGCTATTAAACTTCCAAAACATGCAAACTGAAAGCCGAATAAGGATTATTTTTGTACCTTTGTTGGTAATTTTTCAGCTTGAGTTTATGTTTAATGTTATGGTTTTTTGAAGTGCTTGTTCTAAGAGATGAGCAAATTTAATCATTCTTAGTTTTCAAGAGAAGCTAATTTAATCTTTCTTCTACAAGATTACACTTTAAAATCTAATGCCAATCATACATGTAAGTTTTAAAATAATACTTTCTTTTTTCATATAGGTTTTGCATATTTTCAATGTAATCTCAGCACAGCAATTCAGTCACCATAACTTTTGCCCAACGTTCAATTTGCAAGTAATTTTGGCAAGTTACTTGGCGACACAATTGCAGGTTAAAAAAAACAGTGTGGCTCACATAAAAAAAAACCTGCTATCTCTAAAAATCTGTGGGCTGCGCAGGTGACACAAAGAGAGCCTGAGACATAAACATTGGGTTGTTTATTATGGTTTTCAAAACAGTCAAAGCGATCAAAAACAAACATGGTGAATCAACATTTAGCATTGAATGAACTTAAGCGGTCATCGAAAAAATGCTCTGTTCGCATCGCAATGGGTGTTAAAAATGCATGCGGGCGGACGGGCGGTCAAAAACATTCCCGGTTTTTTTTATTCACACCAGTAACTCAGGGGCGGGTGGTAACGCGAGCAAAACAATTTTTCGATGGTTGTCAGAGCAATTGAGAAAAAAGCTATACTTTTAAAGAACAATTTGTTTTTCGCAGATTTTTTTCCGTATCTCCGCACCGGAAAATCAGCGGAAGATTTGATGCGGGCGGATGACGTGAATACAACAATTTTTTCGCGATGACCACCTTAACTCTAAAATTGATTTTTCTGGTGAAAAGTTCTTTGCCACAAATGAATGTCAAAAGATTATACCCCTAACCCCCTAAACATCCATTTCACGATTTGTGCGGACGGTAAGGGTTGGGTTTTTTACCTTTCAAAGTCTCTCTAAAGGTTAGGCGGTCAACATCCGTTGCGACGCAAACAAAGTATTTTTTTTATGACTGCCTTACAAAAATCAAGAAATTTCAAAGTAGTCTCTCTAAGGGTGGGAAAAATCACGATTTTTAGAAAACAATTTTGATTTTGAGAGAAAAAATTACAAAAAAGTCTCACTAAGGGTAGGAAATTTTTGAAAATCAGAGAAAATTTTTCGAAAAAGTCTCTCTAAGGGTCACTTTTTCACTAAAATTTGGTCTCTCTAAGGGTCGGTTTTCGGAGGTCCCGTCCGCACATACCCCTCATTCACCAACCCTAGTTAGCAACTCCAGAAGATTTTTCAAATTTTAATTTGTTTTTCAAAATCTAACCCATCTTGTAGAGCTTTGAAAAAGAAAGAAAATGAGGGGTCATAGGCCTCCAGAGGATAAGTGGTTGTAAAGATATTCAAATTTTAATGTCAAAAATTTGACTAAAAATGTCAAAAAAAAGGTTAGGAAAATAGCTTTGAAAAATTCGAAAAATGTGTCAAAAAAGAAAAAAAAAAAATTTTCCAGTCATATGCTTCTTCAATTTTGCATATCTCTTTTTCTAGTGTAGCTAGAGACCTCAAATTTGGAGGGAGAATTCTTTGATGGTGTTAAAATATTATTATATAAAAATATTTGTAAAATATTTAGTATATTTATCAAAATAACAAAAGACATCTTTTTTTGAAAAAAGAAGACATTGCATTGTTTTATTTTTGTTTTTGAAGAAAATAGCTTGGAAAAGGTTGAAATGAGTCAAAAAAGGTGGTAGGACCCATTTTCAAGGGGCCTCTGGAAATGGAGGAACAAAAACTTATGAATAAAGAATAAGTTTTTCTGAAAGGAGAAACCCCAAATGAAAAGAAAATCCATTTCGGCAGAAATAGAAACTTTTTTTTGGGACATTCCCATGCAAAAGAAGCAAAAAAGTGAAAAAACTACATGAAAATGAAAGAACTAAAATTAGCGAATGTGATTTTTGAATTCCTCACCCTTTTTCTGATAAACATACAAAGTTTCAGCCTCCAAATACATTTTCCTCCGTTTCCAGACACATTTGTTTTTCGATAGTTGCAAATTTTTTTTCTCCCGTCGGCAAACAATTTTCAAAATGTTGCAAAACGTTCGGCATTTTACCAATTTGCCGTCTAGCCCGTGTCCACAGTGTTATATACCGCTGGAAAGCTAAGATCACGGCTTTCATTTAGGGGTCACTCACATATCGATTCTTCCCACGACTAACGTCAAATTGACGCAAAGGGGTGGGTGGGTTAGAGTCTTTGACGCTAAGAAATTTCACCAGAAATATCGATTTTTAATACGTTTATTCCGTGACAAATGTTACTTTCCACCTTTTACATACCTTAAGGGAAGAAATTTTCGCGAGAAGAAATTTTCGCGGAAGAAATTTTCGCGGAATTTAATTTCGCGAATTTGGGCATAATTCGTGAAATTAAATTCCGCGAAACACACCAAAATGGCTAAACCGCGAAATTAAATTCCGCAAAACACAATTATTCTCACAATTAAAAAGATCACCCCTAAAATTGGTCTTTTTAGGGCAAAATAGGGCTTTTCGTAGACAAATAATTCCCTCAACCGCGAAATTAAATTTCGTGAAACTTTTGAAATCGGCTCATTCGCGAAATTAAATTCCGCGAAATTTGCCATTTTGAAACTCTGATTCGCGAAATTAAATTCCGCGAAAATTTCTTTTCGCGAAAATTTCTTCCCTTAAGGTACCTAAATATTCGTTCGCTTCGCTATTTTACAGAAATTTTAACCAAAACAAACGGCCCGATGTTTACGTCTCGAGTTCCTTTTGTTCAGACGGTCCGCACGGCCCTTGAATTTCGCCGACGGTCGGTTTTTCTGTTGATTTTGATTATGGAGATAATTAATTCCGGCAACTTTCTGAAAAAAGTTTAGAAATTATCTCCATTATTTTTTTAATGTAAACTGCCTGAGCAATCCGTAGCGAAATTAAAGATGGCTGACGAAACAACGATGAAAGTGAAGGAGAAAATTTTCATCGATTTTTGATAATTTTTGAACTTTGACGTTAAGAGGTGGGGGTGGGGGGGTTTTCAAATTAGCATCAATTTGACGTTAGTTGTGGCCGTGGGAAGAATCGATATGTGAGTGACCCCTTAGTAAAAAACCGGAACGCTTTAGCATACATAGAAAAAAAGTTCCAAGAGTTCAAAGTTCATGGAAAAATGAAACATTTGGTTTGACGTCAACGAAAGTTGTATGACTTCTGGAGTTGCTACCCTAGTACCCCCCCCCCCCCGCCCCGGGCCGGGTTTTACCATCACCACCCGCAAATTTTGTAAATCACAGCACAGGTTTGTTTTGATTTAACTTTGTATTTTAATGACCAGCCAGGTCTTCGTTTGAGGGATATGCATGTTAGCCTCCACCTCCCGACTTCACGGTACTATTTCTGTGGCATTAATTCAGATTGTTTGTGAGAAGAATAAAAAAATTCACTTACTAAACAGCGAGCAAACATTCCATTTGTATTCCAACTTGAGTGCCCATGTTGTGTTTCTTCTGCTTCCATTGCCTTCATAAATCAATTATCCTTATTCTTTTGCTCGATTTGTGTCCTAAATCTTTAGAATTTTCCGAAAAAACAGTGAAAATTTGACTTATTTTTCATAATTTTTCCCTCTCAATTCGTGCTTCACACTTCGGCTGCCATTTTGTTTGTAAACTTGACTTTTGTTTTGGAACGCATAATTTATGCGAAAACGCTACATACCGGGCGGTACGTAATCACCTTTACATAGCCAAAAAACAAAATATTTCACTTTCGGTTTTGGCTTTCAGTCAACCCGACTGCCGTCCATCAAATTGTTTTTTTATTCTCGAACAAACAATCTCAGCAAAAGTCTTTCGAATCCGATTTAGAACCACTCCTTCATCTTCAGAAGTAGGAGATTGTTCAGGTCTAACATGTCAAGCACCAAGCAAGTCTTGGAAGAGTCAATGAGACAAAATGCGGACAGAATAGACCAATCTGAAGTGTTATCTTGGAAATCACTTTTTCTGGCAAAAGCAAAACTAAAAGCATCCAGTAGAACTTCAGGGTTAATGTCAGGGTTTGCAATGGTAAGTTCTTTATAATTGTTACAGTTTTCACTATTGATTATTGATGTTTTCAAGTTTTGTTTTGAAACAGTCAGGAGTTTCTGCCTAATTAAATAGCCAGTATGGATTTTGTGTAACTCAGTGTAGACCTAAAGCTCTAAAGCAGGATCTAATAACATGAAAACCAGAATATGATTCTTCAATGGGAATCAAAACTATAAAGTGCACTTACAAACATCAATTTGTCAGATCTAACAAAATTAATAACCGCACTGTCATCATTGACAATAAAACAAACAATTTTCTGTCAAGAGCCTTGTAAACATTCCAACAACTTCCATCGAAATGATCTATCACAGCTCAGTCTACCATTTTTAGCGCGGTCCGAGGATTGAGCCGAGAACGCTCCGCGAACTCCTGCGCGGGTGACAAACTTCAATCTGTCAATCGTTTTCTCAAGCGAAGAGTATGCGAAGCGATTCTAGCTTTACGATAGTGCCGTGGGTCATCAATGGATAGTATTCAATGATCATTATCCCTTTATTTTCATTCCTAGAACTTTTGCAAAAAAAAGGAAAAATAGAAAAGTTGTATTTTTTACTGCTCTATTCACATACTGAATTTGAAAGATCTTCTATGTGGCTTTTTTTTGCAAACTTCAAAAAACTGATCTTCGTCCCGCCTTTGCGGGACTTTGGCTTAAGTGCTTGAGTGCAGCATAGGGTACAAAGTCCAAATATGCGTTTCCCGTAATTTTTGTATGAACAGTTAGGTCTATACTGTAACTAACGCTGAAGATCTTCGGCATACAACTGAAACATTTTGGTGCATTGGCGTAAGGGTACTTACAAAGATTGTTTGATTTTCAGTTGGCGTAAAGTAATAATTCCAGCTCGGCGTAAATGACTCCATAATCCATCGATTTTTAGCTTTCATTTGGCTAAATTTGCTTCCGCTCGCTTACGCTCACGTCAATTTATTAATCATGTTGTTGGCGCATGCGCCTCTTTTCCCATCTTGCACCCTTATTGAAAAATTGAATGTTGGTACAAAAGAAATTTTGCTTGGCGTGATGCTTGCCAGTGTAGACCTAAAGCTCTAAAACAGCATCTAATAACATGAAAACCAGAATATGATTCTTCAATGGGAATCAAAACTATACTGTAAAGTGCACTTACATCGAAATGATCTATCACAGCTCAGTCTACCATTTTTAGCGCGGTCCGAGGATTGAGCCGAGAACTCTCGCAGAGCGCCCGAGCTCCTGCGTGGCGCGCACCGCGGGGATGAAAAACTTCAATCTGTCAATCATTTTCTCAAGCGAAGAGTACCAAAGCGGTTCTAGCTTTACGATAGGGCCGCGGATCATCAATGGATAGTATTCAATTATCATTATCCCTTTATTTTCATTCCTAGAACTTTTGCCAAAAAAAGGAAAAATAGAAAAGTTTTATTTTTTACTGCTCTATTCACATACTGAATTTGAAAGATCTTCTATGTGGCGTTTTTTTGCAGACTTCAAAAAACTGATTTTTGTCCCGCCTTTGCGGGACTTTGGCTTAAGTGCTCGAGTGCAGCATAGGGTACAAAGTCCAAACATGCGTTTCCCGTAATTTTTGTGTGAAGAGTTAGGTCTACACTGCTTGCTGTACGGAAAAATATCTTAAGCGCGAGATTTCGTGGAATCCATCATACTGGCTAATTAGGGGAAAGTTTTTTAGGAGAGAACCATCCAAACTCATTCAGACAGTTACCGTAAATCACCGATTAAGCGCCCCGCTTGAATTAGCGCCCCGCTCGAATAAGCGCCCCCCATTTAGTTAAAATAATTTTATAAGCGCCCCCTTTGAATAAGCGCCCCCTCCAGGGAGGGGCGCTTATTCGAATTGGTGGCCTAGGCTAATTTCCGGGATAAGATATTGTTATTGATTGAATAAGATATTGTCTTAAAAAGAAAAAAAAACGATTAAGAATAAAATGATAGAAATTGTCAATTGGATTTTTATTTATTCATCCTTTTTTGAAGTTAAGTTTAAGCAGATTCCGAATTTGTTGATATACGAATTTCTGAAATAAAAAAATAAGCGCCCCGCTTGAATAAGTGCCCCGCTTGAATAAGCGCCCCCCTCAGAGCCTGAAAAATTAAATAAGCGCCCGGGCGCTTAATCGGTGATTTACGGTAGTCACACTAGGGAATCAAGCTTTCAGAAAAACAACATCAGTCATCTACAGGATGTACTTGCAACAACAAGGATTACCGTCAACTGCTCTAACTTGGGACGATTGGTAGAAACATGGGACTTGTTGATATCCAGCCTGTATTTTCACTTACTGTTAAATCTCTTTGACAACAAATTTGTTTTGATAACTCCACCAAGTTTATCAATCATACTTCTTCGTTCCTCTTAGAGTGCACAGACACTCGCGTGTGTTCCACTACAGATTTTTTTCATATTTCGATTTAAAAGCCTACTCAGTTCCATCAATATGCCAAAAACATTTTGTTCAACCACCTTCACTTCATGATAGGCTACCATAGAATGAACTTCCTTTTATAGGACGAACCCTATTCATGTGGCTTTCAGCCACTACTTTTGTTGTGAAGAAGAATATTAGTTTTTCAAAAAATGAAAATTTTGTTGTTTGTGATCTGTCTCCACATAGATCCATTGCAGAATATATTTTCGGATTAAGTTTTATCTTGTTTTTACTGAAGCTGTCATATGGTCAAAGTTCCAAAAATCCATTTCTTACTCTCATTTCTCTCGTTTAGAAAGACAAAATTTTGTTTATTATATTTCTTGTAAATAAAGCAGTTGCAGATCTTGCTATGAAACTATAAAATAGAACTTAGAATTTCTTTAGTCTACATGATAGACAGCTGCAGACTTTTAGGCTTTACCTAAGAGTAGGAGTTTTATGCTCGAAGCGATGGAAGATATGATGTAGCCTACCATTTCTTACTCCCTTCAAACTAAGAAAATATTTTTCTTTTTAGGTTGCTATGGTGGAGATTAACCTAGATACTGGAGTCCCTCAAGGACTTGCCATCTTGTTTAGTTTTACAACTACCATTTTGATTTCAGTACACGTGTTTGCACTAATGATCTCAACGTGTATTTTACCAAATATCGAAACAGTCGAATTGATGCATAATAGCGTTTACGTACAGCAGCAGCTTGGAGACAAAACATTAGCAAGTCATTCACCACATCGGAAATTTCGAAAATATATTGAGGTTGCTTGGATATTTAGTACTGGTTTAGGTGCCTTGTTATTTTTAATTGAAATTCCCATTTTAATGTGGGTGAAATTTTACTATTTGAGTATTTATGCTGCATATGTTTCGATGGGAATTATGATACCAGTTTGTGTACTTTTTGTATTTTTTGCTTTTAAATTTTATCGGAAATTGGTTGAACATAAACAAAGCAAAAATACGATGCAGTTGGAGGAGTTACAAGTGATGGCAACTTATTTAAAAAATGATGAAGCTACTGCCATGTTTGATAGTCCGAAAATTGGCGTCCCTTGATTTCAGGGGGGAATCTTTGTAGAAATTCTGAGAAACTTTTGTGGAGATAATGATTACTATGCTCATTATGAACACAATGCTGACAAAATTTACCTGTTTTTTGTTTAATGATTTAAGATTCTTCTTTGCGGATTTTATTGTTGAATTTACGATTTTTTAATGCTTAAAATTAACCCAACATTGAAATAGAGTAGAATTCACTCCTTTGGGTGAGAGAATCTACACAAGTTACGCGATTACACGTTACGTTTTGATATCAATTTACAAATGCTCTAAAAATTTGACGCATTTCAATATTATGATTGAAATGTTAATACTATTATTTTAGTTATATCACACTCAAGTCCTTTTTAAATCAATATTTTGTATACTATGATACTACTACTTATTTAAATTTTCCTTTTGCTCTTTTTTTCTATACTCTTGGGTTTGTAACATTGTACATTAGTGATAAAATTTTATAGATTTTTATTTTCCGTTAGATAACTTTTGAAAAATAATTTACGAAACATGATTATTGGTTCATTACAACAAATATTTTTGTAAATTCCAAATATTATATTAAGATTTTGAAAAATGTTGAAATTTTATAGAGATTTATTTAGTTTTAAATTTATTTACTTCAATGTTTATCATTAAGTACGGCTAAATTTTTAAACTACAGGTATTAGTAGAGGGCATTTTTTAAAATCGCTTGATTGTTTTGTCAAAGCACTTGTTATACATTTTTGTAGGGGTAGGGGAATCAAAATTACTTAAGTTCCAATTTTTTTCGGACACTTTGGTTTGATTTTCGGACAAATATGACGGTATCAGGCAAAGATCATAGGGTCAAAAATTAATGAAATTTTAGCTTGAGAAAACGGAGGCCTGTTGTATATTTTTGGAAAGCTCTCAAAAATTAAGATTAGAGATATATTGCAAGTATAGGTGATTTCTGTACCTAAATCGAGATATTAACCCCTCAAAAACAGTGTTTTTCAGCCAGCTGCTTTATCCAGTTTTTTCGCTTTTTGAGTTAGGTACTGAAATCACCTATACTCGCAATATATGTCTAATCTTAATTGAAATCACCTATACTCGAGCTTAGGATCTGAGGATCCAAAAGCTCAAAAATAGTCCAATAGGGCTCAGAATGTAGCCTGGAAGTCTATAAACCCCTCACGAATTGAAATACTCGAATATCAATTAGCCTAAAAGTGACTTTCTCGCCCGAACTCCAAATTTCGAAAAACGAAGAAATAAGCTAAAATTCTCAATATATTTTCACCATGATTGTAGATTAAAAAATCTTCATATTTACTTCAAATGTTTTACCCTTTCGTTGCTCCTTTTAAAATCCCTCCATAATTTCAAGTTTACTGTGCTTCAATTTTCAGTTGTTCAAAGACCCCTTCACCTAAGAGCTCCTAATTCCCCCACTCCCTATCCTTCCATCATTCTTTCTGTAATCTAATCCATTAAAATTCACTGACGCTTGATTTTCAACATGATTGTGTAGTGTCGAGGATCGTGTATGTTATGGCCTTAATGAAAGATATTGACTAGTTAGTACCAGTTATTAAAAAATGTAATAAAATTTTCATCCAGTTGAAATTTGATACTTATCTTTTAAACACCCCTGTGTCACAGAATCGCCCCCAGCTCCAATGAAAAATTTGGCCAAAATTACGTCCTTGGGTAGAAAATACCCTGGAATTTCAGCCCCACTGGGTAACTGACTTTGGTTTCATCCCCCAAAATTTGTATTAGTAATCTCATGGTTACGAGGGAAATTCGGGATAAATTTCCCGAGGTCAATTTTGAAATGTTTTCAAATATTTAACACTGGAAATCAGTCTCAAGCTTTAAAAAGAGGTCTCAAAAAGTCATAGAAGCGCGAATCGGGTTTTAATTGGATAGCATTCCATTTACTTAAAACCTTCGAAGTCAGTAAGAAATTTGAAAAGGGTTATGAATTTCCAAACGATGGAGATTTCACCTTTTGCGGGAAATTACAAAATCTAGGAGGGAACTTACAAAATCTAGGAGGGAAATTACAAGTTCGCGGGAAATTACAAATTAACGTAAGCAAAAACGTCAATCGAATTTTAATCAACTATGAGATTAAATGTTAAAAAATAGCACTCCAAAACCATTCCCACGTGATTTTTTAACCTTGGAACAATAGGTCTTTTCATAAATTACGTCACGAACATCACTTGCACTTGCCTCGTATTCAAACAATTACTATGGTTATCATGTCCCTTGAGAAAAAATGATTCTTTTTATGGATAGAAAGCATGTAGTTTTAATAAAATCTGCTTGGGGTTCATCACCATGGCAATCATTTCAAAACAATGCAAGTGATGTTCGTGACGTAAGTTATGAAAAGGTTTATAGACTTTCTATCCCCATCGGGATTTCAATAGGAATTTTTATCGCTGAGGAAAAAAGTTCCACCGGGGCTGTGAGACGGGTGTTTTTAAAATGAAACAAATTCTTAGACTTAAGAATATTTTATTGGAGTCAGTTATTGGATTTTCTTGCCCAAAAGAACCATTCTCACACGGCGATCTGTAATCGGATTTATCGGATTAAAAAATGCCTATTATTGGTCGTAAAGGAAAATTGATGATATTTCACAACAGGATTTTTCTTTTATCCCATAAAGAAGCTAACAATGAATGCCCAGTGAAAATTTGAGAACTCTAGCCTTTCCCAATCGGGAATAAAATCCATTCCGATTTTGAGGGATATATAGCGGGATGAAGCGGGATTTTGAGGGATCTAAAATCAAATTTTTCAAAATCTTACCGATTTTGGATAGTTTTTATCAATTTTTTTTTGTTTTCAAAAAATGCACTTAAGGGCTCTGATCATAGTGAAGTTTTCATAATTGCCGTATGTTTAAAATGTGTTTTCTGACTGATGTAACCAACAAAACTATGGCATGTTATACATTTTCTGTTAGACAAACTATTCCTGAATCTGAAAATTCAAAAATTGCATTGAAAGAATTTGATGAAGAAGAAAATGAAGACTTTTGCGGCGAAGAGTATTTCAACTTTGAAGAGCTTAGTTTCGGCGAAGAAAAAACATTTTGAAAAATTTTTAGCAGTATATGGTGTATCTTTTACCGAACAATAAAAATGTTTGCCGAAAATTTTTGTAAATGCTTCTTTGTCTCGAAATCTTCAAAATAGTGGTTTTTCATCAATTTTTCATCTGGATTTTGCTTTAAAAAACAGTCATAACTTTTGACACATCTTTTTAGAAAAATTTTCCGCAAAATTTAAAATAGTTCAATTCTTTGCGGACAATGTAAAGAAATTTTGAAACAAAAAAGTTAATTACCCATTAAAACTAAGCACTTTTTGTAAAAGAGGGTGATGCAACATATTATTAACATCTTTTTAAAGTTCATAACGTCATTTTTGCAATTAAATTCTTAATTACTCTTAAGGGATTCGATTAAAAAGCAATTTATAAAGGCAATTCTTTGTTAAAAGTGTTAAGGAACCTGAAATATAACTTTTATGTTCAAATACCAAAATCAATTTTTGGACTATGGTCAGAGCCCTTAACCTTTCAAAGCCGCTGTCTTTTTTGAAAAAGGCCAAAAATTTCATCATTTTTTTCTGTATATTTATTTTTTCAAAGGCAATTTCTCGACCAGGACAAAGGATTCAGGTATCAACTTTGGTATCGTTGGAAAGCTCTTTCTCTCAGCTACAAAAAATAGCAGATTTTTTTTCTCTGAATCTCAAGTGGTCAGGAGTTATGACCAAAAGACTGTGTATCGGTAAAATGACCTTTTCAAAACGTATATATACGTATTCTGGCTTCTAAGGGTTAATACAAAAATGAACTTTTTGTTTCCCCGATTTTTAAATTTTACTCTAAAGACCGCCGTGTCATTTCCGATTGAAACATCCTCTTTAATTATAAGGCCGACGCAGATGAGGATTTGTCTATCGTCTCGGGCTATAAAAAGGGGGCAGGAATTGTAGTATAGATCTATCTAAGTACTAATTTAAAACTTTTTACCAAAATGCTACTAAAACTATTATTTCGAACTAAAAAGAGAGACGCGCTCCATAAACTCTCTCGCGCGCGGTTTTTTATCGCAGACTCTTTTTCGGCTTTGTGGCAGAGTTACCTTTATATGGTGGTCGAGAAATCGAGACTTACAGGAATTGTGAAAATTCGAAATAAAGTAAAAATGCTGTGAATCTTTTTCTTAATTTCAGAAATTGTTGATTTTTTTTTCGGACCAATACATTACGTTACAATACATAGAAGATAATACGACAAAGAAATTTTACTATAATTTTAGGTAATTAAGATTTCGTGTATACTTTTAAACAACAACAAACTGGTGGTATCGTCTTGTTTACATTTGCCTCCAAAAAATGATCAAGTTTCAGTTCATAGTCTTCATTAAGCACAAACAACAACTTTGACTAAATATCTGACAGTGAAGCACGAACCATAACAAAACCTCTGAACACGATACTCATCCACCACTTTGGTGTTTCGACAATCTCCAGGACTTCGGTTATGTAATCGTGTACTGCATACATCTTTCATATAATTTTCAACACATGTTTTGAAATACTGGTGATCTTTCGATTGTCGTCTGCAATTATAATCAGCATCTTCTACACAGAAATCCATACTATGACAAGCTGCCACCAATGTTAACAACAATACAACGAAGAAAGTGAATGAAGACATTTTTCAAAATTTTCTTCACTTATCTGTCCCCCTGTTAAACAGACGAAACCTTCCTCTAATTAAGTAAGGCACCACCAAAAAGAAGATTTTTCTCAAAATCCCCAAAAAGTTTCGAATTTGAAAAAGTGATATTTTTCACGTTCACTTGCTAGCTTCTTTTTTTTCTTCTTTCGTAAGTGATAGTTAGTCTTTGGAATCGAAATCTTTATCAGACCATAGCCTGTTCAGAACTAACGTCTTTGAATTGATATGCAGTGCTAATTAAACTAAAAAACACAATGGAACTCAAAATTTTCTATAAGAAATCCCCAAATAGAATCACACTACCAATTAATACTGATATGACCTGATTATCACACACGGAGGAGATCATAAATAATTTAAAATAGTCCACAAAGACCATTTATAGGGGGCTTCTTTTGGTATTTTTTTTAGACTTTACTCTTAAGCATCCCTATAGTTTCTTGATGCTAGTAAAAAGGTTTTTAATGTAGACTTTATAATTGGTATCTCGTATTATCCCTTTTTACGAGGGTGGTGATTTCAACTTAACATTGCCTAAGACCTTAAGCTCGTTAGCACCTCAGTGAATCGTTAAGCTTTTAATTAGTGTGTAGGCTGAATCGAAGGATTTTCTAAAGAGCTTTAAATTTTACGTACAAGCAACTTTCAAGATTTTTTGCAATCTTTTTACTTTACGCCTTGTCTGACTTATCATACTTATCTCGATTACACGATTTTTATAAGAATATGCATAACTTTTGAAGCCTTCAGATATTCTTCACTTTTTGAGTTTTAAAAAGTTCTAATAAAGTAAAGTGTCATAATTGGCTTCATGTTTTCTTTTTGGTTAATATATCCCTAAATTCTTTTTGACTAAATGGAGAATTTGTTCATGGCGGTGTTTTATTATCAAAGGCTAGACCCAACAGGGTAAAATATTCCCATAAAAAAGCGAATATTATATTTGATGAAAGAAATCCCTAGAGATATACTGATATACTCCCAATGAGCCCTGGAAGTAAAGTTATTTGGTAAATTTTTAACTTCTAGATGATAAATTTGAGGAATCCTTTCAGCTAATTAATTAACATCTCAACTACTACAAAGTTCTTTTTTTCAAATTTATTTTGAATTTTGGTCAAAATATTTATACTTGAAAAATATTTGAAATTGTTTTGGAAGCAATTACTTTTAGTTTTAATCTAAAAATGTTCTTATCTTTTTTTTATGTCACCACTTTCAAATGAATTGATGTAAAATTATGTGACAATTCTCAAAAATCGATTGAAAACTGCAATTATTATTTTGCCATATTGTAATCCATATTTTTATAGAAATTATTTATCATTTTTGAGGAAATTTCATTCCCTGCATCGTTTTTTTTTTGTGGTGTCTAGTAATCTCATAGCAGATCATCCATTCTGTTCACACCACACTTTGCTCTAAAGGGATGTGGTGAACGTGACGATCTGACCGGGTTGTTCAGTCAAAACAATCAAAACCACGTTGCTTTTTGCTTTGAAGCGAGAGCAAAATCGACTGAGTTCTAGGAATTCTAAAGTAAATTCTATATGTACATCTCGAAAGTCAAGTGGAGATCTGGCTTAGTTTTTACACCTCTGTCTGACAACCCCGGAGGAATTTTTTCCACCAGTGGATATAAAAATTTTTATCGAAATCTCAATGGAGATAGAACATTTATTGTCCCAAGGTAAAAATTTCAGTGGGGATGTTTGGATAAATCAAAGTTAATTCCCCAGTAGGGCTAAAATAATAGAGTACTTTCCCACCGGGATGAAATTTTGGTTTGGAGCACAACGAGTCTGTGAAAAAGAGGTGTGATTTTTCGTTGGGTTTTTGTTGGGATAAACGGGGGTTCTGAACATTTTAATAAAGTTTGATTTACTTTTATTTCTTGTCTAGAAGCGATAAGAAAAAGATTGTGAGTATTCTCGACACACACCCCAGAAAATCAACAAAAAGCATCTTCGATCATTTAGTTTTTGCGCAAAATCTTTCGTTCTTGACCAAACAACATGAAGAATTTTCTTACCATTCGTATAATCTTACTGACAGCTTTGGTTCTTTTACAAAGTACCTTATCAGAAGCCGTCATTCAAAGTAACAGAATTATGACAAAAAGACAACAAACTGGAAACTTCGCATTTTGTATGAGATTTTCTATGAAGATTTGTTTAACATTTAACAATGATTTCGAGAACTGTGAAATGATGTGTAAAAATCATTGTCTTGGTCGACAAAGATGTCCGAACTGTGTCCGAAAGTCATTGATTCGATGAAATTCCGGACAAAGTAAAATAGTTTCATTTGGACACAAAATAATGAAGTAACATTGACATCTAACTTTGAGGGAGGTCTAGTGTTTTTCTTTTTTTCTTTCAATTATATTTAAAAATTTGGAATTTTAAACTAAGACTTAGACTTAGGCCTTCTGTAAGGTTCGATGAAAAAAAGTGGTATGGGGCTTAAGTATATGTGTCATTTTCCTTTTGTATCCAACAGCACTTATTATACAGAAGATACTAAAAATAGAGGATAAAGAGTGTTTGTTTGATATCATTCCTTTTATGGGAATGATCGCTCTCCATAAAAGACCTTCTGTTTTCTATAACTGATGGTGATAAGGTCGTTTTTTAAAATGAAATGAAAAACACACGGTAGTAAGCTAATTAAATAAAATTGAAGATGGAGGTGTTATTGTAGCTTAAAATTTTCAAAAATCTCTTTTTTAAGAAATGATCACCTACTGCAGTTAGGACAAAATGGTCTATTTTGAATCATAATAATATATTTTGTCCTATTAAGTAATTTTTTGTCAATTATTTAACATCAAAATACAAAAAGTTTTCTGTCACGATACAGCCTTTACTGTTTCAGTCAGATTTTGTGTATATAACGAAGTACTGCTCAAAGCAAAAACTTATCTATAATGAAGAGTACGAGCTTTTTAGTCTTTGTCGCCGTTTTACAAATTTCCAAAGCGAGGAGATTTAAGACAAATTGGAAATTAGATTCAAACGAATTCTTCCGCCAAGAATCATCTAGAGGAACTGGTGATGCTTCCGCTAAGCTTTATTATACCAACCCTAAGAACCTTTCAGGAAAACGGAACGCTGGAGTCCAAAAGAATAAACTGAATCAAGTCACAAGGAGAGGAGACTTCTTTCAAAGGAATCAACTCATCAAACACAATATACCTCACCAGAGTGAGTCACGTTCAAAAATAAGAGACACGTTCCACACAATTGAAGGTGACACCTTTCACAAGATGCACTTGAGAGGTAGAGATTATAGGCGAAAGGACTCAACCCACTGGATTCGATTGAGCAAAGACAGCACATATCAGAAGATGCACTCGAAAGATGGCACGAGTAAAAACCGAAAAGACATAACACACTGGATTCAATCTACGGAAGACAACACACCTCACAAGATGCAATCGATAAGGAATGACAGAGTTAACGTGCGAAAAGACAAAATCCACTGGTTTCAACCGATCAAAGATTACACCATCCACAAGAGGCAATTGACAAATGATGAGCTTCACGCCCATGCTGTTCAATGCATGGTCGACTGTATGTCAGCATGCTTACAGTTTGAAAACGACTTTTTGTTGTGTCATCATCCATGTTCAAGAGACTGTGATCCTCGTACATGTGTTAACTGCTTGTTAAAATGATACAGGCTAGTGAAATTTAGTTTAAAACAACGACTTCATGGTCGTTTGAATTAATTATGCTTTAACGATATAAACTTGAGATTTATTTTTCTGAGAATTTTCAAGATGATGTATGTGGATATAAAGCAATGTCCCTGAATGTCCTTGTATTTTATCATGGAACTACAACCTACTACAGGAGTGGCTTCCGCGATAGAAGTTTAAGCTTTCTTATCGAACAGGCTTAAGAATCACAAGACAAACAACTTTAATAACTTCTCTAGCCGGTAAATAAGATAAAAAATATTAAAAGAAATATTTCCAGTTTGTACTTTGTACGAGGAAAGCTCTAATGTTAGGATAATGAAATGCCCAATAGTTTCTTGTGTCTATAAATTATATATCCTATATCAAATAAGTCTTTTCAACCCCCGAGAACGTTACAAAGGAAACTAATATCAAAATATTTATATGATTGCAAATCATATTTAGATAATATTCTTCCTGAAATCTAAAATTGGAATTGTAAATCCTATTATTTAAATTTCATTTATGTATTTTGTTATGTTTAGTTTGACATTTATTCTAAAAGCACGTTCTAATGTTAAATCCCTTAAATAGAATTGTAGTAGCATAAACTCTCCCGGGGGGGGGGCACTGAACTTTGAGGCCGACGGGGACGTACCGAGTTTAAAAAATGGACCCTATCAGATATGAATAATTAGAAAATTTGGGACCCTGTCAGAAAGAAAAATCAAAAAAATCAAACACTTTTCTAATTTCCACCCTGAAAATTGTCGAAAATTACCAAAAGTCGACCCTGTCAGAAGCACATCTTGAAAATTAGTAAATTTGAGACCCTGTTAGATATTTTCAGGGCCTAAAAAGAGACCCTGACCAGTGGTATGTCCCCGTACCCAATTTTGTGACCCTCCGGGAAACTCTCCCCATTCTACAAACTGAATGTCACTGTAGCTCAATTGTTTACTGGTCCCTGAGAACTTAGATAGTTTTTGCTAATCAAGATTTTTCAACAGAATCTTTTCAGTTAAAATCTTAAGGTTTACGAATTTTGTGGTGATTTTCTTTTAAAAAAATTCTTTAAATTTAGAGGACTATGAGGAGGAAACTTAACGAAAATAGATTATTTATGAAAATCCGCGCGCGGAAAAAAAGATTATTAGCGTATAAAGCAACTCCTTAGTTCCTTGTTCTAAAAAGATTTCTATTTTTGTGATAATATTACGATATGATAAAAATATTTCAAGAATAAAAGATTATATTGTTTTTGTTTTTTGTATATAAAAGTATAAAAAAATCTCAATTGCTTCACACTTGTAAATGAAGATTTTTTTACATTCACATGGATTTTAAAGGAGAATTCAAGTTGTGTGAGTTTTTATATGAATCACCAGGGATGTTTAGGCATTTGGCTTATTTTTCAGTACCAGATGCTAACAACTTGTATTTATCATAGGGTCCCAAGGTCAAGATGTGTATCTGGAATGTTTAGTGTAATTCCGCGCAGGCTCTTTTTGGAATATATTAAATTAGAATTTTGAATTTGATGGTGGAATCTGAAATTTTGGGAATTTTTGATATTTTTGAGGGTTTAAATGGTTTTAATGGATCTTTAAAGATATTTTAGATTTTTGTTTGAAATTCTTTGGATATACTTTCGCGATTTTAAAGATTTTTCAGATTGTTTTAATTTCTATACTTTATATTATTTTTGTGATGAGGTTAGGGGTTAGGGGTTTTGAAAGGGATTCTTTCTACGCTTTCCGTCATATCATGATCATATGAAAAGATTACGTCATGAACATCATGAATTATAATTGAAGAGCTTTAACCATAGGTGCTAAACACGTCTTCAAAGGCTCTATGAAATACGTCATCGATACAGATAATATTCAGAGTAGGTTTAATCGAAGAACATTGTTAAACATCAAAAATATATCGATTCCTTTCGGGATCTTAATATGAAAGAGGGCGTGAATACTTTTATTCAGATGATTTTAATTAAGACCTACATGTTTTTTATGAGAACAAACTATATAAGAACATAAGGCTTCGATGGCGAAAACGTAAGAACAAGTTAAGGACATTTTAAGGCTTTGCGGACTTAAGAACAATGAATTTCATAGGCAAATGGGCAATAAAATACTCACAAAATGGTGAAAATAAGAACATATTGAGAACATTTTAAGGCTTAAAACTCAAAAAGTTAAGAACATCCGAAGTCTATTCAAATGTTTCGGATGTTCTTATAAAAAAGCGTGTGGAACAACACGATATTACAGGATGATGAATGTGGGAGTTTCATTGATAAATCTTTCTGATGCAACTTTTCACCTGATTAACTTAGTTACTAAGGCTCACTTTGTAGCGAAAAGTTGGCTAAAACCCCAAGAACTTCCCATTCGTTATACATTAATAAAGAACGTAAAGAACAGACTAAGCTTTTTTCTTGTATGATGACGTACTCAAGAATTGATGTGACGCGTTTAGGCAAAAGCTTGAAGCGTGACGATGATGTGATTTTTCGTATTTGATAAAATCTTTATAATACCGAAATTTCGAAGCAAAACTTCATGGATTTCCGATACCGAAACACTTTCAGAATTCCGAAATACCGAAGGAATTTTGCCTGTATATTAAGGAATTGAAATAAAGGTCGATTCCCCAGTGGGACTGAAATTGTCGGGTATTTTTAACACTGGGACAGAATTTAGGCAAAATTTTCTAGTGGGGCGGAGGTTCCACCAGGTTTCCCAAGGGAGATTATTATTTTTTTACTTTGTTGACAAACATTTTCAGATATGAGAATCCCATCCATCGGTTTGTCAAGAAAGTTCTAAACATTTAATTTTCTTTATCTACTAGTTAAAAAAGAAATTACCACGACAAGAAAAAGAAAGCTAAAATTGGAAAATTTTAAATACAGAAGTTTGGCAACAATTGAAGACACCAGAATCTGAATAAAACCTTTTTAATAAAGAATAAAGAAACGAGAATGCTGCGCATGAACAATAAGAGGTTCTGGCAAATACTGGCAATACTGTTGATATTCTTGGTTATAAAGATTTTGGCAGCTGACTTGACACAACTTTATCCTTTGGATAATCGATGTATAACCTTATGTATGGACATTTGTTTGAAATTTGAAAGCAAGTTTGAATATTGTTTTATGAATTGCAAAAATCATTGTCATAGGTTGATACACAATATCAAAAATAATATGTAATTTTGTAAAATTATATTAGGGCTTAATTTTCTACATGTTTGACTTTATGGACTTAATGACACATGCGTGCAAAAGAATGAGTAAAATCACTCGAATTAACCCACATATTCACTTAAAATAAGGAGGATACATTCATTAATCAAAACTTTTAATGTCGATAGGATTATCTCTATTATAGTAAAATAACGAAAAATATTATTGACAAAAAGAATATCACATAATGACATTACAAGTTAGAGATCTTATCCAACATCTTGAAGTTTCTTGAAGCTTTTACTTTATTCAGGTATTCTTTGCTTGGCTATTCTTTTAATACACCTTCTCCTCACAGACCCACTGCGGGACCCCTTCCCACTGGAAAAATTGTCCAAAATATCGTCCCCGGTAGACAATTACTCTCCAATTTTTGTCCCCACTAAAATAATCAAATAAACCAAGCCTCACTTCAAAATATTATGCTATTTTTTCCATCCCCACTGAATTTTCTGACTTGGAAACAAAGGAATCATTAAATCCCCAACCAAAAAAAGGGAATATCAATCACCATTGTATTTCAGTCCGTTATGTTTATCCCCACTGACTGGTAAAATCCTAACGGGTCTGTGAGAAGGGGGTGTTTTAATACGCTAAAATTATAAATTATAATTTGTTTTTATATTATATTCATATAATTACAATATATTACAATTATATATAACAACATGATAATATTTTAGAAAAATACTCTGTTTCTACAGTGGGTAATCTTCCTAAAAATCTACCTCAATGATAAGTCCTACTCTCTCAGGGAACCTAATAGCCGGCCGGGGGGGGGCTGGAAAATATCTCAAACTTAATAAGCGGGGGTAGGGGTGGTATAAAAATGTCGTTGGTGGAAAATTTTAGAAAAATTAATGAGCGGGGTGGGGTGTTATTAGGTACCCGAGAGTATGGGTCTGAAATTCTTTAGCTCGCTTTAGAGTAACCATGTAACAGATCATCCATTCTGTGCATGCCACGCTCTGCGTTAAAGAGAAATAGCCCTTCGAGTGCATAGTTGTCAGGGGTGTGGAGTAATCATGATCTTATAATTAAATTATCCTTTTTTGCACATTCTATTATTAGACAGTAACATGATTGCATTACCCATTGCATTTTTAGAGTTATATAATTTTCGCTTTTCAATTATAGACTAATCTCCCCTAAAGCCAGAGCAAACTTCCACACTACCAGCTGGTTCATCTCACGTTATTTTCACATCAATTTTACATGCATAACATTATATGAGCATCACAGCAGTGTCGTGTGTCTGTTGGCATTTGGGTCGATTCTCAATAAAATTGAACCTCCTATGTAGGATTAAAGTCACTGATATGCCACGTTTTCAAAGATATTTCATGTATACTGATATGCCAGGTAGCGAAAATATAAATGAGATCGTTTTCTCTAGCCATAGGAGGCCATAGCTAAATGCTTGGAGTAGTTTTCCTAAAAGGCATTTAAACGTTTCAAAGCAGATCTTACGCTCGCCAACTCCCTTGCCACTTCATCAGCACGTCCTTCAAGAAGTCTCTGTAGGAAAAATGATTGGAAAATTAGATGGTTTTTGAGCATGCATATTCTTTCCGTATAAGTATGTATAAATCAATTATACTACACTACACAACCAGGGAGAAATCATACAATTTTAAGAAAAGTAGACAATAATCAATTTACAGTAGACTAAATTGATTCTTGTCTAATTTTATAAAATTGTATTCTTTCCATAGTCCTTACCACAACTTACAAATGATTTCGGCCAGCTATTTTCCGAAGCCAATATATTCAAGTGACAAAGTTTTGACTTTTAACAAGAAAATGATGGAATTTGAAAGTAGGATCCAACAGTACCAGACAATTTCAAAAATTATAGAACCCGAAATTATATACCCGAAGATCAGCATCCTTCTTAGTTTTTAAATAAAAAACAACAAGAAAGTGTTCATAACTTGGAATATTTCGATGACTTCTATCTCATCATTGTCAACCATGAAAATAGGAAACCGCCTTTTTTTCAGAAATTTCAAATAGCGTACCTTGACTTTTAGTAGGGGGTCAATCCTTATGATCCGTAGCATCTTTCGCGGGACTCAACTCCATTTGATTGATTCAGAAGAAAATAGGATTTTTTTTGTCAAAAACTTTTGCCAGGTCTAATTCACGGCCCCCTCTCAAAAGGTTTCAAAATCCCATCTACTTTCGAACCAATCACATAAGGTTGAGTCCCATGAAAGATGCCACGGATTGGCCCCCCATGAATTTCATTTTATCAGAGATTTTCACATTTTATCGAGGAGATCTCAGAATAAATTTCAGCCATTCTCTAATGTAAGTAAGAATCTTTGATTGCTCATCTTAGGAATTTCAACAACAATACATCTATCAACCAACTCTACATCCAAAAAATATATTGGGTCGAGTTTGCCAGGGAGAAATGATTTGAAATTTTACGACTTAAGACATTTGATGCCAATCATACCCGCTAAACTCTAGTAAGTAAGTATGTGACCGCAGTCAGAGGCGATCCGAAGGCTCTTCTTTCGATAGCTATCTACCCGAAGGTAAGAGAGGGCGCCACTCTTTCTCCCTGGATTTCTCCGTTTACCCTGGATCCTTCTCTTAATTTCTGAGAATCAAGCAGAGAGGCCTCAAGTACCATTTTGAGAATCCTTGGTATGACCCGGCTGGGGGTTGAACCCACAACCTTGAAAACCGTAGCTGGATGCTCTACCACTGCACCATGGTTCGCTAAACTCAGGTTCTCTAACAACCCTGTCTTGTCGAGCTTTTTAGGGTCAAAAAAGTGGTAAAGATTGAAATCAATTCAAACCTCTTGTTGTGCAGAACGACTTGTACTTCTTAGTGATGATCTTGTGGGTATCTTTCCGAGCTGTGTATCTAACTGTAAAAACGAACAAAGTTAATAAGTATTACAATCGAGTAAAGCCATGGTATATTGAGCTCTCAGACAAAATGGAATCGGTTTAAAAAATGTAAACTTATGTGCAACCTAGAATTCAAACAATGGTGTATAATTGCCAGACGGTCAAATGTCAATTCTTACACAACCGTTTTACCGTTAATCTTGTTACCAAATAATTGTTCAATGAGCTGTCGAAATTTCAAAAAAACCAGCTTGCACATAGCACCCAAACAACTTTCACAATAGCCATACAACTCTTGTTAGACGTAGTTTACCAAATGGGCAAGTTCAACACCCCGGTCTCTTACAACCTTACCAACCGATCACTTTTCAACAACACTTTCTCTTACCCTTTGTTTTTCACTGTTCAATGTTTGCAACTTTTCTTCAAGGTCCACAATCTCTTGTGCTTCCTCTTTATCCCGGTATGTACAAAGCTGAAAAGATGATGTAATGATTATTTAGGTTTAAAGTCCAATCTCATAGTTACGTCCAGCGTATATCCTTCCATAACTTTAACACTCCCTGTGTCACAGATCCGGTTGGACCCCCGCACCACTAGAAAAATTGGCCAAAATTTCGTCCCTGATGATGGGAAAAATATTCCACAATTTCAGCTCTACCGGGAAACTGACTTAATTTTTCCCCCATTTGAAATTCAATGGAAATGAATCGCACTCCAAAATCAACTCAACTATACATTTTTAATGAGAACAATAGAATGTCTACCGCCATTTAGCTTTCGATGAAATTTTTCAACCCCACTGTTGAAAGAAGTTCCCCCGGGGCTGTGAAACTGTGAAACTAGGATGTGCTTTTCGGGCCACAAACCCAAATTTACCAAATTTACAAAAAAACATTCACAATGTATGTACCTGCTCGAATCTTGACGTCCTCTGAACTTTGTGACCTATGTTAGAAAGAAGCAAATAGAAATGTAGTAAACATTTGAAGCAAGTCTGTGATCCTTTTAATATCAATATTGGCCACATTAGTCCGCCTTCTTTAGTTGGAGTATAAGGTGAAAAGCCTAGCTGACATATTTTATTGTCTTTAGTAACGTTAGCTTAATTTTCAAACAACGTTGAGTGCCAATCAGTACCAATCAGTGACTTTTATACAAACCCTGGAGGCAGTTTCTCTCATTCATCGAGATTAGCGCGGGCTAATGTTGATTGTTAACACTGCAATGCCTCTTTGCGGGAACCACTTACAAAAAAACTCCGATCATAGATGGCATATATAACTTGGCCCAAGGTTTATAAATGTCAGTATTAGCATTTGAAACCTACCACTTTCTACAGCAACCTTTGGTTTTGGTTTTTCTTGCACTGATGCTAAAACTTCTTCAGTTGTTAGGTAAGTTTTCGTCACGCCACATGGTGTAGGTATGGCGGAAAGAGGGCGGGCTGACTTCTCAATTTGTAACTCTTTTTTCTTACTCTTTGTGGAGTGATTTGAAGCCGCAGAAGATGGGCGCGAGGGTGTGTTTGAATTCAATGAATCATTGCTTTTACTTTTGACACTGTTTTTGAGGGCGTGAAATCTTCCGATTTTCGATTGACCTTCATCAAGAAAATATTACAAATCTTTAACCACTTCATTACATGACAGCATGTAAACGGTTTCGATTCACTAAGTTCTAGTTGCAAAAACAAGAAAGCAAAAGTAATAAAAGTCTTAAAAATCTATTGAATCTAGCTGAAAATTTGAGAAGATGAAGAAAATAAGACATTTTTAAAAATAAGGAAATATTTCTTCACCTTGAATTTCTAACAAAACTGAATTCTGTATATTTTCATGGTCATACCTTTATGCTTCTTATTTTTATTGGGTGTTTGAGGTCTTTCATCCTTCTTCGAAATTGAATTATTTTTGGTTATCGAATTATTATTTTCGGCTGCCGTGTGAATTGACTTACAATCGTCTTTCTTACTAAATCTCTCATTGATCTTTTTATTTTGTGAGCCAGCGCCGACCGGAACATACCAGCTATCATTAGGTGATGGCACTATGCGGCCAAAGGGATTCGGTCCTTCCGAGTCGGGCGTAAGTAGATTATGTGTCGATGACCGTAAGCTTGATAGACTGCTGCATAAAGACTCATTCGAATCACTCTCACCGTTATTAGAGCTCACGGAATGTTGGCGTCGGTGTCGTAGAAAGTTCTTTTTCGGAATTCTGGTCTGTAATTTATTATTACCCTCGGTCAGTAAATCACAGATTTTCGAATTATTACATGATTCATTTCCAGAAGAGTTTTGGCTGTCTTCTGTTGGTTTAAACTGATCGAATGAGACTTCAGGTGGAAACCAGGTACGACGGATTGATAACTTCCTTGCAGTGTTTGGTGACCCAGTTGGTGTTTGTGTGAGTGGGGTATGGTTTCTACTTGATTGGTTTGAGTAAATCAATTCACGGCTCGCTGATTGTAAGTGCAAATGTTGAATAGTTCTGGGGAAAGAAGGGAGTATACGAATGGAAACGTCATTTTTACTGTTCTCGCTTAAAAAGTACTAGATTTTTTAGCACGCTTTTTCTTTTATAAGAATGGTGTGAATCCATTTCATCATGGATATTCTTAACTTTTTTGGGAAAATCATCCTAAAATATTCTTACAGCATTCTTATTATTTGGGGGTAATTGGCAACTTATAATTTAAAATGCTCTAAAATTGACATAAAAAATAACCTTGAGTAGCAAAATTCCATGGTGGCAAAATTCTTACGATATTCTTAATTTTTTGGCCATTTTCATCATGGACATTCTTATAAAGTGTATTCTTATATAAAAAAAAGCGTGTACCCTGGTAAGACATTTACATAAACCTATCAAAAACAACTTTATCTTAGAATCTACTAAAAATAAGCAACCAGCGTGATTATTTTACAAATTTCCAATTTCGTACACAAAGCTACTTACAAAACTTTTTGATTTCACTGATGGACGTGATATAATCTCAAGTGCTATCATATAAAAAAGCGAGTTAAGGGACTGGGTTCGGCTTTTACCAATTTCAAGGTTTTAGACTGGACTTTTTTGTACCTTACCTTTTGAGGTCTTCTTTTTCTTTGTTACTTTCATCGACTCTTCGAAGTGCATCCGAATATAAAATCTGAAAAAATCAAATCCATTTCCACTGATTCATAAAATTATTCTTAAAATATAATGACACCAATGTCTCACATCCACGGTGGAACTTCTTTCCTCGGTGGGGATAAAAGTCCCTATTGCAATCCCAATGGGGATAGAAATTCTATTGTTCAAAGGTTAAAAAAATCCAGTAGGGCTAAAATTCCAAGGTAATTTCCTACCGGAGACGAAATATTTGCCATATTTTGCAGTGGGGCTGGGGTCCCAGCGGGTCTGTATGATGGCTAAGAACTGATATCCAACCCAGATATTTCTCCGTTTTTTCGTTGATCCACAGGAGGCCAACTAGTAAATCCCACTCCTGGAACAACACTACCAGAATCATGAAAAAAGCGAACTGAAACTATTGACCTTTATAAACCATGGACTAAGCTATATTCGCCATCTTTGTTCGGAGATTTTTGAGAGTGGTACCCGCTAAAAGGCCATTTATAGTGTTAAAAAAATACTTCAAACGGCACTACATCATCACAGGTATTAGAAGGAAAAGTAAGTGCATTTAAACCGCTATTGAGTTGTGCTACCATTAGGTTAACACTTTCAAAAAATTCAAATCAAATACTTTGGTTGACCAGAATTGAGTCCAGGGTTTATATATAAAGTTCAGTGACTGAGAAACCAGAAATTTAGATACCAGATATGTCATACCTTTATTGCTTCGTGTTCACGCTGAAGATTCCCGTGTTGATCGACAAGCTGAAAAAAGTGTGAAAATTGTTTATCGGAATCGCTCTTTGAAAGCAGAATTAGTTTTTAGCAAGAAAACGACGAGCTAAACTTTTGAAGATCAAGAGAAACTCCGATACTTAACGCCCTCTCGGAGAGTGGAGAGCGGGTTGCGTTTGCAGGGGCAAACTTAAAACAGTATTAAACAACTTAAAACTTGAAAAATTTTCGAAACATTTTGGTCTGCTACTTTTTGAAAGAACATATTATCGAGTTTATATATCGGTGTTTTTCTGCGAGGGAGACAGGTTTCGATTTGTCTAGATCCTATTGATTGAATATGCCGTCAAGCCCTAGATATTGCGGATCAAAACTACGCTTTAGTGACTCTGCCGTCCTTGAAATTGCGGGGATAGTTACTAAGCGTATGTCGGGTCCATAATCTGAGCTAAAGCTGTACAATGATTAAAATTAAGTTTTTTTCATTCAAGAATGATATCATTTGAAATACCTAACATATGTAACAAACCTTTTGGAATTCCATTTTATGATGAACATTCGATTGCATTGTTTCTTTCTCCAGATTTGCAATCTGTCAAAACAGCAGAAGAAACTTGTTAACTTACATTCTAGCCTGAAAATCCAAGCTTTAAATTTTAGAAAAATAAAATTATACCCAACATACAAAGTTTGGAAATTAAGGCTTGGGAAATGAAAAGTGCAAAACCTTTACATTTTAAAGGTTTTTAAATAAGAGTGGTATCGTTTGCTTACTCATCAATTTTAATTCACAAACTTTTTAATATTGAATTGACACGGGTGTGGAGCAAGATTGGTCAGAAAGAGGAAAAGAAAAACATTTTTTGTTTATATCAGCACGCTATAACAATAGGCATCCCAATATGAAACATGTTTCTGATATGAAACGGTAACTTATGAAAAAATAAAACCTTTAAGTATGAAATCCTCTTTGTCTTTATCGAGAAAATGATTGTGGCGTTTGATAACTAGACTGGAGTAGTTTATAATCCGATGACGCATACAAGTGCTGAAAGTTATACCTGTAACATAGCACCATTCATACATTCTTGTAGCCTCCTTTCCATTTGTTGATAATATTTGACTCTTTCGTCATTCTCCATGCAAAGAGCTTTCAATGTTTCAAGGTCATGTTTCAAACCCTCGTTTTCTGTTTGCACTTCTTTCAATTTCTTGCTTAATGAGACCTAGTGATGAAGAATGAAGAAAAACTTTTCAAAATATACCTTCTTAAATAGGTCTTCTTTATCTGTCTGAGAGTTAGTAACCGGTCCGTGTATATCTGAATATACCTTTTCGACCGTAGCCGCCAATTGCTGCGTGGGCATTTTTTTGTCCGCTTTATCCCACTAAAACCGTCCCGATCCTTTTTTCGCACCTATAGACGATAGAAAAATGTGTCAAAAAAGGATTGAATCGAGTTTAGGGGGATAATTAAATAATTAAGTGGCACGCGTCTGATCGCGCGACTACGGTTGAAAAGGTGTATACATTCTTCTCGAGATAAATCAACCGAGTTGTGGACGTCGTTTTCAAATAACACAATCACTTCAAACGACATTTACGCACGTAAAATATTTTCCAAAGAGACCGTTTTCAATTTTGATACAAAACCACAAACGCTTGCAAGCTTTAATTCTGTCTGACGACGTTGTAGTTGCCTTGGCGACGAAACTTTGAAAACGAGGTTGCCAGTTATTTTATGCATTTCAACAAGAGCGTATTCTTCATTCTAAAATCACTTTTAATGAGAATAAAAAAAATTCCCTAGGGTCAATAAAAGATAGAGATTCTACGGTTTAGAAGACAATTAAATGCCTATTCACGATATGCACCATTGCAATGTCTTCTAATATTATATTACGGGCCTAATAGCTGATTGGTAAGTCGCAAGTGACGTAAAATAAGTCAATACGTCACTTTCAACCAATCAGCTGTTGGGTCCGTGGAAGACGTTGTAATGGTGCATACCATGAATTCTGGACGAAAATTTTTTTGGCAATAGCCCTTGTGGTGTAGTTTCAAGGTAAAATGATAAAATCTTTGTACAAACCTCGTTATCTTTGACCTGTTCCAAGCATTTCTTAACCTCCTTTTGGACACTGAAAAAAATGACAAAATAAAAGATTTGAAAAATAACATTGTAATTCCTAAGGCTGCAAATCGACGTCATCATTTGAAAATGCGCGTCAAAGTGATAAGAGGGGGGGGGCTAAATTTAAGTTGGTCTGCAAAAGAATACTGATAAGAGTAGGGTTAAGACCATGTTCACACATAACGGTTCGATTTCGCTCCGTAACGAAATGAAGCCATTCTATTGGTTGGAACTGACGTAAAACTAGAATTTAATCAATAGGATGGTTTCATTTCATTTCGGAGTGAAACGGAACCGTAGCGTGTGAAAACAGTCTAAAAGTAAAGAGTTGTGTTAAAATGACCAACCTATATGATTGGTTGAGCATTTCTTGACATCTCGTTAATTCTCGTTCAATCTCCGTTTTCTCATTTTTCAAGCGATTATATTCGTTACACAAAAACGAATTTTGAAATTCCAATTTCGTGTATTTCAATTCAAACTGATTCGATTCTGTTGAATGATCACGTGATTTTTGTTCCAAGTCATTTATATGCTGTTCGTAACGATTACATTTCGTTTCTAAATCGTTCCGCCAAGTATCAAAGTATTGTTCCTTAAGACTGGAAGATAAATCCTGAAGATGGATCTTCTTTTCCATTTCGTCACGCAACGATTTGTATTTTTCTTCGTACATGGCTTTTAATTCCTTTGATGATTCCACAGAGCTCCGTGAGCGACCGACCGCTTTCCTGAAATTAAATTACTTTAAAGATAAGATGAAATTGTCTTGAAAAATTTTTACGCTTATTACAGTGGAAAAAATGCACATAAAAGTGCATATTTCCCTTCAGAAAAGATTATAATTTTTTGCTATCATTCAATTGACTTGGAAGATGTGACTTTTTTCCATTGCTGGTGTCTATATCTCAATTCGCAAAAAGTGTGCTTAACCGTACGTAAAAAACAGATACAGCAGCGATGTAAAAAATTATGTACTAAAAAACGAATTCTATGAAATAGGTAAGGGTAATTTTGAATCGAAAATAAATTAGATGAAAATTCATAATTCACGGACTGAATTCACAATATTGAGCATCTTTACCCGAATGCTCCGCACTTAAAGGCTACTCGGAAAGACAGTTATAATATGAAAGTCAGAAGTATGCTCTTTTTTCTTTTCTAGAATTCTTCCCTGAGCTAAAATGGAAATTTTGTAAAACAAAAGGAATCCACCATTCGTTCATTCTCACCTTTGCTTTGTGAATCTTGTTCTTGGTGGTTTGGTATCCAAATCCGAATGGAAAGCCCCTCCACGATCTAAAAAGAAACGTACATTTTTTAGAAAAATTTGGAGTTGAAGTCAACACAATTTAGAGGGACCTAGAATGCTTGAGTTTCTATTTTCCAAGTTGTGCCATATTTTGAGCCCTTCTCATAGACATAATTGGAAAATAATAGTGTTTTCAGACTGAAAGTAGAAATTGGATGCTTTTTAGGCAGGCTCTTAAAACAATCATATATTCTCTAATAAAGACAAGTGTTTTAATAAAAAACATTTATACTATAACAATAGCGTTCAGTTTGAGGTCGTTGTTGTTATTTTCTGCCCGTTCAGTTTGATTATTAGCCCGAGAGTGTCATTTGGGCCCGACGCGAAGCGGAGGGCGCAAATGGCACTAGTGGGCTAATAATCAAACTGCAAGGGCAGAATTAATGACAACAACGAACGAAAACTTAACGCTATTACTATTATTATCCATATCAGACATTCAAACAATGTTTTTTTCTAGCGTCAGCCAAGTCTTTTCGCTTCAATGCAATGACTTTAACAAGTTTTGAGTACCCTTGCGAGCGGGCCGCAAATGACCAAAAAGTGTTTTTTTTCTGACGTTCTGAAGTTTAATCTTTTCGCTTCAATGCAACGACTTCAATAAAGTTCCGAGCGGGCCGCAAATGACGTTATCGCCCTATAACCAGGGCGGTTAATGATATTTCAGCCCTCTGAAGCGCGACGCCTTAGTTTTCTCAGCGCGGGTATGACTATTTGAGTCATAAATCCTTTAAATACCGCCCGCGGTTCGAATCTTTAATGGCTTACTTAATGACCGCTATATGGATAATAATAAATTATAAATCTTCCAATTCTTACCCGTTATATAGGAAGAAGCATTTGAGCAAGACGATAATTCCGAATCGGAACGCTCATATTTCAAACTGGGTTTCGGAATAGAGATCGGATTTGATGATTGTGGTCGAGTATTCCCAGCCGACGTTGGCAATCGACGATTGGCTTTACTGGCGCTTTTTGGTCTGTTTGTAACATTAGATTGTTGCTGCTCTCCTGAGGAAGTATTTCTTTTGTTTGGCTTATTATTCAAATTAGAGTTCTTTTTTATAGTAAACTTTGAATTATCTGTAGTTTGGTCCTTGCTTGTGGTATAGTCTATTCTATAGGAAGTCTTTTTGGGAGAGTTCTTAACTGAGGAGGTAGAACTCCCTCCAAGACGCTTCCTTGGTATTCGTGTGCTTCCACTCGCTTCTACATCACTGACACAGCTATCAGTACCTGCCTGCTTGCTGCTTGTAGAGTTAGAGGATTTACGGAAGGTTGGAGTAGGGATCCTTAATTTAGGTGGCTTTATTCCACTCACTTTGTGCTTTAATGTCTCTTTTTTATTACTGGGTGTGATCGTTGTTGTAGGCGCGCCTTTTTGAGTTGTGGTCGAATTCTTGACTTTCACTTTTGATAAAGTTTGATCTTTTGAAAATTTTCTTTTTTGGTTATCCTCAAATCTTGGTATTTGATCCTGTGTCAGTATTGGAGCATCTGTAATATCAATTCCATTCTCATTTTTCACTTCAGAAACCACTTCTGAAGAGCTTTCTTCATCAAGTTCAAAGTCCGGAAATATCGTATTTCCAACTTCCGTGTCTGTCATTTCCGGATCATCATGGCTCATTCCGCTGTTCTCAGTTCCGTAAGTATCCTCTTCCGGAGGAGTTAAAAAACTTTCCGTATTTAGACCGTTTTGATTATTAAAAACAGTCTCTTTATTTCTTTTATTATACGTCATTTGGTTTGTATCGAAGGCACTATTTTTAGGACCATATATTTTGCCAATTTGACTACCAGTATTAGCAGATTCTAACTGAAAATCAATTTCTTGATTCTTTCCTGAGTCTGTAAATCTATCTACAGCTCCTGGAATAAAATTATGATTTTCATCAGAAAAACCAGTGTCTGTATTAATAAATTGTTTTTGACTAACATCATGTCCGCCATTGAAAGATTTTAAGCTTTCCGCCAAACTTTTTCCACCATCTATACCAGCGTTAAGGGTGTTATTATGTGAAAACATATTTTTGACCAGATCTAACTGGTTTTTATACTCCATTAGTTTATTTTTAAGATCTTCTGGAGTTACGTGACCACTTCCTTGGCGGACACCCGTGGCCGCGGCGGATGACATGAAAAATAAATTCTGGTCTTCATCATCATGATTGGTGTATGCTTTGTCGAGGCTTTCGTTATTGTTGTTAATGAATTTTGTTTTTGTTGTTGATGAATTTGTTGATAATGCGACAGGGTGTTGATGATCCATATAATTTTTTTGAAAAGAATTTTCGCTGAAATTCGGTCAGATTTCCTTTTTCAAGAAAAAATTGGATCTAAATGTAAAACACATAGAAATTTATAAAGAGATTATTCAGAATAAAATTTTGACCAGAAAGATGTTGTTGTTTTTACTCTCTAATTTTGATAATCTGAAAATTAGTCATCGCTAAGATAAAAATTTTAAACTAATTTTTTTTGGGGGGGGGGATTTCTACTGTTCGCCAAAATTAGTTCCATAAATACCAATTCCCTAAAGGTAACTTTGAATAAAATCATTTTGTTATATTTTATCTGCAATGAGCCAAAATGGTTCAAGATCCACAAATTATAGAATTCACTCCTAGTACCCCTACCCCCGGGAATTCACTAAAGAAGTATAATATTTTAAAACCTTCCAATACAAAACAATTTCTAAACTATCCAATATTTTCATCACTTACGAAAGTTACATCTCAGTAGCACCTTAAAAATGTAACCTAAAATTAACGAATTTTCCAAAAGGGATTAAAACTGACTAAACAAACATTGATCAAAGGACTTGAAACAACAACATCTCAATGCTAACCTCTGTTCTTAGTAACCGTGGCATTAGATGTTACCTTTTTTGATAAAAACAATTTGATAAAAACAATTGGATTCCAAGCAGAACAACAATCTGAAGATTGAAAGAGTTCCAAGAACAAATTAAGAACAAAAAAATCTTAAGCCTCGTTTTGGGAATGTTTACAGTCCATTAACTTCAAGTGTGAACTACTTTTGTTTCGCTTACCATTTTCAACGAACGCTCCAACTTTAACAAATCATAGAGCAGCATTTTACTTTCTCAGAATAAAATTCAACTAAAAATAAAATAAAAAACAACTTTTTCTTGGTGCAAGAAACTTCATTTTTGGCTTTAAATAATCTGGTAACCGGGCCACTGAGACAGGGGTGTAATTATATTTTTAGAGAATAGTCTGGTGGAGAGAAATTCCATTGTGAAACTGAAATGAATCGTATAAATTTCGAAAATGGGGCTGGAGCCTGTAAGGTTTCAAAATTGACCAAACGATTTGTCCAAGCTACAACTCAAAATAAATCAAAACCTAAAACTGGCAAACAAATCTTGGTTTTAAACTAATAACATTTCAATAACAAACCTAAAAAGAATAATCAAATTCAGTCAAAATAATGAAATATAACGAGAAAAAAAACTTGTAAAAATAATCAGTTTTTAGAATACGTTTATCAACATATATGATCTTTCAAATTCGCAAAATCCGTTACAATTTCATTTTCATAACTTGGAATAACCAGCGAGCTAATAACTAACCTACATAGGAAAGCGAACTTTTTATACAATATCTCTCCAAATCTCTTAATTAAAAATATTGAAAACACAGACTTTGAAACACAAATGCAAACACGATATGAAAAAATAATGAGACAAAATTTAGTCCCCAAAAAGAAGAAGAAGAAGGGTCCCAAAGATGTATAGTTTTTTTGTGCATTTCTAGTAATAATTATTTATTTCGCCCTCCTTTTTCTCAAAATAAAGATTTTTTCCCTTTTTTTATATAAATTTTTATTTCTGATAAAAAAATATTCATATTAAAGGCAGTTGAAAACAATTTTTTCGATTTTTTGTCCCCATTTTTTTTCACGTAGACCCAATTGTTACTAAAGCTACGAACACACTGTTCGATTTTTATCATTTTTCTCAATTTTCTACAAATTTCTTTAAAAAATGGTTTAAATAATTTAAAGATTTTTACAAGGCAGCCTTTATTATTTTACAAGAGGAGTCCAATTTTTCTCATTATTTCTTTCTTAACAATCTTTTTTTATCAAAATGAGCCTTTTTCAGCTGAGGGGATGATTATCTCCCTCCATCTAGAATAATGAAAAATGCGAGTTTGGAACTACAGCTATTTAAAAAATTCGAAATTTTGAAAAAATTCACAGTTTTGTCCCAATGTTAGTAAGGCTAGAAGGGATTCTAAAGAGATTCAAGAACTTTTTACAATAGCGAGCAAAATATTTGTTATTTAAACTTTTTTAATTATTCGAATAATTTCGATTAGTTTGGTATTTCAACTGTCCGTGTAAGAGAGAAGGGCTTTCAGTGATGCATTAGCACATGTTAAGCCTTTTTATAACCAATTTTGCGTGTTTTTTTTGAGAGCCTGAAAACTACCGTGAAAATCACATGCCGAAAACATATTCCGACCGGTGACGGCGGATAGCAATTCTATTCATCGAACGATCAACACAGAGAAAAGTAACTATGACGACAATCCAAGATCGTTGATTAAATCCAAAGTTTATATTTTTATTCGCGTCGTTGAAAACACAACTAAAAAATGTCATCAACGCTAAAAAAAATAGAGTCAAAGATAATTGACGTCAAATAAAATCTGTGCGGTTGTGCTCTTGACAATGCAACAAAATGGCGAAAACTTCTGAAAATAACACGGAAATTTCATCAAAATATGGATCCTGCACCCCAAATGAATGCTTTATAAATGAAATAATACGGGATAACGATGTCTTGCAGTGTAGGAAGTGTCAAAGATTTGTTCATTATGCCTGTTCGGAGCTTCCAGCCTACCAAGTACAGATTTGCCTTCAGTACAAAGCAAGGAGATTCGAATGTGCGAAATGCATCACAGTCACGCCAATATTATTAGAGAAGTTCAAAACAAGTAAACAAAGAACGACCAATAACAAGGCAACAAATACTGGAGGTAAAGAGAAAGATCAAGATGAGCAATGTGTTTTGGCTAGACTGGATAGACTGGAGAAGAAGATCGACGATCTTGTAAACAAAGATGATGTCGTTAAAGGATCCAAACAACAGCAGACATACGCTAGCATCGCTAAAGATGAACTAAAGAAAAAAGACCACGATATAGAATCAAAGCAACAACAGACATACGCTAGCATTACTAAAGATGAGCTAAAGAAACAAGAGGTAAAGATCAAGAATTACATCAAAGAAGAGAAAGAAGAAGAACGATGGTCAAACTTAACAAAGTACAATATCATTGTTCACAACCTCGGAGAGAACAAAGATGAAGACCTAGAAGAACAACGTGTAGGTGATAAGGATTATGTTGAAGAAGTTGTACAAAACCAAATGGGATTAAAGGTAAACATCGTCAGCGCAGAAAGAATAGGAGCTCGGAAGGACGAAATGTTCAAAACAAAAAGATGGCGACCCTTGAAAGTCGTGCTAAAGAACGAAGAAGAGAAACGTCATATTCTGGCATCAGTCCACAAATTAGAGAAAGACGAATTTAGAGTATCCGACGATTTTTCGAAGAAAGAACGCGAAACCATCAAAGAGTGGCATAGGAAGGCAAAGGAGAAAACAGAATTACAAAAGGATGGCAACTGGATATATAAGGTTAGAGGAAGTCCTCGGACAAAACTCTACTTCAAGAAGATCTATAACAAACCTGTTACTGAAAATGAAATATTGTAAAGACGACTGGTTAAGAGGCCCACCGTGCGCCTACAACTGTAAAATTGTAAAATGTTAAGCATGATTATTTCATAGAGGTCGATAGACCTGAGAAATATATTACTGTAAATTAAAGATAGAGAACCCTAACATAAAAATCTGCCTATTCTTTCTTTTGAAAGAAACTCATTTTAATTACACTTGGAGGATTCTGAGGGATTCTTCAATAATAAACATGCATACTGATACAGTCTGCTAGACATTAATATGGTAATATTTGCTCTTCATCTTTGATTCTTTCTACAGTGATTAGATTGACACATGCGAGATAAAATTTAAACACTTAGTCGTCAGAGGTTGATATTCTCTTTGAAAACTTCGGCCTCTAATACTCAGGGTATTTGAAAACGGGACCGTTACTCTTCGTAAATAGCTAATACCCATTTCCCTCTAAAAGGACAGTGGAAGCCCTTGAGGAATATCGCCAAAAGGTTATTATATGTTCTGCAGGTTTATTTTGAAAGATTTCGACATACGTGTGAAAAGTCTCCCCTCTTGTTTTGAAAGTGTCAATTATCGATACTTTTTTTGGGAATTTCGTATTTTATTAACGACGATAAATCATTTATTTAAGCTGTTTCAGCTTTTTTTTGAAAGCAAGAGGATAAGGATTAAAAGTCTAATTCCCGCTTGAAAGAGTCATATAGTGATAAAACTTCCAAAAATCTTTATTATTACTAAGACATTGGGAAACTTTGATTCTATCTTCACAATGTACCTTTTCTCGAGAGAATAATTTAGATTGCTGAATATTGTTCAAAGGCATGGTACAAAATGAGTTTATGGGTGACATTTTGTGTTTAAATTTTTCAGGTTTGACGGGGTTTGACTTTTAACTTCTAGAGTTGTCTATCTGTCTGTCTGCCGGTATGCCTCTCTCAATCGTCTAATTATATTAATTACCATTTAAACGTTTTTATAAGAACAAACTATAAAGAACATAAGGCTTCGATGACCAAAATGTTAAGAACAAGTTAAGAACATTTTAAGGCTTTGGGGACTCTAAAATACCCAATTTCTTAGGAAAATGGACAAAAATGCTCAACAAATGTTGAAAATAAGAATATGTTAAGAACATTTTAGGGATAAAACTAAAACAGTTAAGAACATCCGAAAGCTTCAAATATTTTGGATGTTCTTATAAAAAAATGTAGTTGACAGCACCGGAAAAACAATGTCTTTTCCTGTAGGAATTCTCTCCCTTGACTCCTACTCCAGGAAATTATCATCGTTGTATGCAGTAAATTGTGTAAGTAAAAGTTCACCAAAACTTTTGAGCAAAAATAATTAAAAAAGGGAAAAATATTAGAAATCAATATCTAAAAATTTACCTCCTCTGGAGATCTTTAATGAAAATTCATTATCCTTTCCTTGCTGTTATTTGGTCCAGCCTACAACGAATTAGAAACAAAACTGTATTTTTTATTTTTGAATTCTCACTAAGTCGTCAAGTCCCAAAAATATATAGAAATGAGAATCAATTTGAAATTGGAACAGTAAGCTACTGTGATGAAAATTATCCCAATTTCCTATTGGTCCCTATTGAATATTTTTGAAATCTTAGTATGGGGCAGATTAGGTGGAAATATACACGTATTGGAACATACATCTTTATACCCCTGTCTCACCTGGTTGATATAAAAATCTCCTTGCTAAAACATCATTAATCTTACAAAAAGGTTTTTCTCCAATATGTTTTCCGAGAACTTTTGAACCCATTCTTATCAAATGCTATTCAAGTCAACCTGACCTTAAATATTGGTAGCCATGTCTTTCTGAAATTACACAAACAAAAGGTTATGATATCAATCCTGATAAGCGATGACCCAGAAGCTCCCGGTTCAAATCCCTTTCCAATATTCGCCCCATTGATGGTCGACCCGTCCTGGCCCGTAGAAACAAAAATTTTATAACTCTTACCGTCACCATCAAGCTCTAACTTAAAGAGACGCGATGGGTGTGAATATCTGACAAATTTTACCAGGTAAAATCATCTCACCTGAAAGTGATTGCATTGTGTCGGCCATCTTTGGCGAAATCGATCCATCACTAAGGTATATAGGCCGAGGTTGACATACCTTGCATGTTTAATCTGTAAAAGAAAAAGGAAACTTCCTGTATCGATAAGAAGGGAGATGCATACACCCATGCAGTCAGCAATGTTAACGAAATAGAGCTAAGCTAGAGAAAGTCGGTGGAGAAAGTGACGCCTTACAAATGGGCCACATTTCGGATGACAGATTGAATCTACCGTTTTCTTTGTTTTTTGAGTGGCGCATTCTCCTTAATAAGGTGGCAAATGCGGGCCAATCAACTTATGCAGGAAATAAGTGGTTTCAAATCCCACAGGAAAAGTAAATTGTGATAATGTGGGCAACACGAAAGAAAACAACAACAAAGGAGGTAAACTGGTTTGCGAGTATCAGGTATGTCCGAGCCAAAATTTCGAAATACACAACACCCCTTTTGCCTAAGTAGCCCCCTCCCCCTATAGAGTAAAAAGCAAGTAGTAATTACTGTATCTACAAAGATGACACTAATCAATTTACCGGAACTCTCGCGTCGCCAGTCGCTATAGTTAAGGTCCGTATCCTTTTACAAATAGCGAGTAGAAAGAAAGATGAGAGATCTTTAATAGAAAGATGATATCACTCTAGATGAGGATTTGATAAGCAAATAAAACCACAAAAGATGTCAAGAAAAATGTAGTGTTTCTTGATTGATATAAGCATATCAAATTAAAAAATGATTATATATAAGCCGTAGAATTGTGCAGTTCTCAGGTAAATGTAATGGGTAGTTTATTTGGTCAATAAGAATAAGAGTGCATCACAAAACACAGATAGTGAAGAGTCTTGAGACATTGTTTGCTGCAAAAGTCTACAAGACTGAGTAGAAGCTGACCTCTATAATAAACATAGTCTTCTTAGAGAAAAGTTATAACATAATTTATTACAAGATCAAGCATGTTTGGATACTTATTTTGACTACAGTACGATAAAGGAGAAAAATAATTGGTATCAAATGTTTAAGATCTAAACAGTAACGTGGTTTTAGTGGAAAACATGAGCTGATGGAAAGATGTATTTCTTTTCGTTGATCTCGGAATGATTTTGTGTTTAAAAGGAAACTCAGGTATATGGTCAACCTCGTCCCCGTGTATACCAGGTTTTAGTTATGTACTGATGGACGCCAGGGAATTATCTGGTCATTAGTAAGTATACGGAAACCAGGTTATGATATAGTGATAAAGCTAGTTTCAAAGAGGATTAGAACTCTTTTCGTGGCTCGTACCACTTAAAAATAGCTTCTTCTGAACTGCAAACTTAAATCAATGTCAATGTTTTACATCCGGGTAAGCAGTGACCTTGACGATCAATGGAAGTTACCACTGGAGTTCGAAAAATGGACACTAAGAGTCAATAAATAGGTGTAGGAAGAGATCTTTAGACCGTAAAACAAGGTATTTTGTTACTGTTGAATACAAAAACGGGTTCGTTCCAAAATCAACCCTGAAAAGAAGCGAAAATGACCAAAAGTTGACCGAGTCAGATATGATTTTAAAATTCTTCTTAGATATTTTTAGAGCTGGAATGCCAGCCTTACCACTCATTTTGCCGGACTGTTTATTTCTTTTATCCTATTCAGAAATGGAGATTTTGGGCCATTGTGAAGCCCAAATGGTTAGAGAGCAATCTCCTAAATGGAAAATGAAGCCAATTAATTCCCACCCAAAAGGCGTGATCCACGTGATTTTCCCACGATTGGTAGATAGTCAGATCAGAAGATTTCGACACTAAACACTAAAACCACTAGATTCAAGTACGGCGCAAATCTTTAAAAAAATACTTTTTCTTGCTTGGGAAAGGTTAAAGATTCCACTCAAGCCCTTCGGGCTTTAGACTCAATACTTTGGACTTCTTTGTTGAATTCCTTTGATAGATTTCAACAAAGTACATGCAAATAAAGTGTTATCATTGTGACTTTTTCATCTCTTTCTCAAAGTAACTTTTTCACTTCATCAATAAGAGAAAAAAACATGAATCTCATCTAACTACGCTAAAGTAACGCGCGCTTCCGTGACGTAAAAGACGTAGGAATATCCGTAAACGATTCATTTAGACCGGATAAACATTTTTGTAACGGAAACATCGACTTGCGGAATGAACGAATGTCTATAAAAGGTTTAATTAAAAGAAAAATGAGATCGTGTGGTGTGTTTTTTGTGTTATCTGTAGAGCAGGATTTGATACTTCATGTTTCTGGCTTACTAAGTAGGATCTGGATGTGAAAATGTTGGCTAGTGGTTGTGGTGATATAAATCTGAAAATTCCTCTTTCCAAATTGGCTAGTGGGTCATTTTTTTAGTTGACCTTTCCTTTGGTGTTTGGTGCCAGTGTTGACTGGTTGTGGTAACATAAATCTGAAGATTACTCTTTTGAAGACTGCAAGAAGAGGAACAACAATGTTTATTTTTAAAGCTATGCTGGTTTTAGTTTAGGCGAACCAAGCTGGAAAACCATGTCTCAAATCAACATTTGTTTAAAATTGGCTGTTTATAGTTGACTGTTCCTTTGGTGTTTATGCCAGTGTTGTAGTGATATAAATATGGAAATAGAAAAACTTGAAGATTTCTTTCGATATTGGGTGATGAAAGGAAGAATAACGTCTACTGTGTGTGTATATTTAGAAGGTTATATGTTCCGTTGTAGGCGATCTAAGCTTGATGAACAACGTTGTTTCAACATTCATTCAACATTATTTAGACCTAACAGGATGTTAAAAGAATCACGCACCAGCTGGAACTGTAAATGAAGTTCTCAGTTGTGATGCATTGGTGTAGGTACGATTTCGCAAAGGGAACTTATATCATAGAACCTGCTCTATAACTCGAATGTCTCCTTGACTCAAACAAGTTTTCTAGTCCACTCAGTTGAAATGTCTTTATAAACTTTATAAACCTCTATATCTCGCGAGATTTGTGTTCCCCGTGCGTTTTCGAGTTATAGAAACTCCACTGTATTTTGGATTTACTTCTCCGGTGGCACAAGTGGTTTCAGTAAGCTGTGCTGCCGGACGCTTGGAAAAGTCTGAAGCAAAATTAATGGGAGAGAACAAATCTGTTTAAAATTAAGAGTCGATTCATTTTTAGGGTGCTCAAAACAGTGTAATACTGGGGTATGCTTAAATAAGCACAAAAATAACTTCAAAAAGTGATCAGTGGAGAGAACTGAGCAATTTCTATTACCTGTGAAAACGATTATAACTTGTAAGAGCTGAACTTAAAGTAATGAAAAATCACGTGATTCATTTTGCAAAACGTTTATCTGCACACAAATGCATGAGACTTGAAACTTAATACATTCCCTAATACGAAGTACTTAAAATACCAACTCCTGTAAGAAAAAGTTGATGACAATTTTAATCGGGAGATTTGCCGTTGAACCTAAAGATATTTGATCGTATTTTCTGACAGCACTTTTTTCTTCCTGACTACAAATATACCATGTTTCTATAGCTTATTGGTTTAAAAATATGAAATATTTATTCAGTTGCATTTTACTTATAATGTTATATCTTGCATGTTATTGGGCTTTTTTTATTATGCTCTAACTTGAAGATTTGAAGTATTTATAAAGTTTAAACAATGTTTGTTGTTGACTTGTTGGATTTTATCAACTTACACTACACCTCTGTTTAAGTGAGCTCGAGAGATCTTATTTTGGACGAGTGTTTAGTGAAGCCTTCAAATGAGGATGAACCTATAGGGTATTTTTCTCTGGTGACGATTTTTGACCAATTTTTATGGGTGAAGGGCTCGACCGGGTCTGTCCAAAGATATCTTATATAAAACACTAGATAGAGCTACTCCATCCCTAGCTAAAGCAAAACAATCCACAATCTTTAAAGTAGACCATAGTTCGGTGCCGGCAATTTGATTTATAAAGTCAATTCTCTCGCCTCGTCTCTTCACACCATTCGCTGTTTTTTGGTTGGCTGAACAAATTCCCTATACCGAACTGTTGTCTACTATCGTCTAATTTCAGTAAACCTGGCGGATTATTTTGCATCAACTGCCGCTGCTTGAGTAATACAGAGTAGCTCTATCTAGTGTAGTATCTAAGATATCTGTGGGTCTGTCACCCGCGTACATTATCCTTGAGTAGAGGAATCAACTAGATTTCCAAAGCCGAGGTGAGAAATTATTATATCTTAAAGGACTATATTGTAAAAGCAAAAAAAAGCTTATCAAACGTAACTTAGATCTTAGATCTTATAACTGGACATTTTGTTTGCATATTTATAAAAGTAACGTGTGGAGTAAATATGTTTTCAAATTTGATAAAATCATATGAGCTGTTTGATTTATAATCTTTTTGTGGTTATTAGCGCTTTTCAAATTTGAAGCTAGCATAAAATGAGTCAGAAGAGAATTATATGTGCTCACTACCTTGAAGTTACTTTGGTTTGTAGACGTAAAAGAATAAATATCGGATATGAATATAGTTCGGACTATTTTTATGAGAATAATTTATCAGAACAATAACGAGAAACATTTAAGAACAATCTTCTGTCTGTAATGTCTGAATTTTTTTTAGTAATTTTTTTTTTTAATTTTGCCTTTATAAATAAGAACAGTAGCAGTTTCTTTTCTTTTTGCGTTTTTGAGCCACACTGTTTTTATAAAATGACTTTTTTTTATGGGCACCAGTAAATTTTGGTACAGGCTGGGCTGTTCTCAATTTTTTGAAATTTTAAGGCTTAAATTTTAAGGCAATTGTCCGTGCGGGAACGTCCTGCGCCGTACCTTTCACGGCCCGTACAACGGCAACCGGTGATACGATGTTCTTAGTAGATTTCTTTACTTATAAAGTGAAAATTGCTTTAATACATTAAATCTTTAAAATCTGTGCTTTCTTAAAAAATTTTAAAAATCCGAGACTTAGATTGTTACTTAATTTATTCTTAAGTTTTGGCCAATTTCCAACCTCGTGTTCTTCAAAATTGTTCTCATAAAAAAACGTGTATTTCATTAAAGAAGTGTGTAAATTTTAGGAAGAGTGTAGACGATGTTATTGTTCGTTACAGTGATAGTAAAGGCGGGAAGATATGGTGTAATGGCGTTATGGCGGTATACGAAAAAAAAAATCGACTGGAGAGTTTCGAACAAACTCTACCGACTGTAAACTTTTTTCGGCAAAAAACCCGTTAGCGAATTTTCTTTGGCTTTGGGTTTATTTCTTAGATAGTGATTTGTCTTAGACTATAGCATAGTCTATGAAAAGTGCAGAATCTGTGGGAAAGTGGTTTAGGAAATGATTGACATTTAGCTTAAATTTTTATGTAGTGTGATGATGGTGTTAAAAGGGTCACGAAATGGTGCTAATCCTAAAGTCTCATTAAAAATGTTTTGTATTTTGAAAAGTCTCGTATGGTTATTGAATTTGATTGTAAACTTCGAAACAATTTGGAAGACATGGTATGTAGAGAATTTGCTTGAGGTTAGATTGAATATGTCAATTTGGTTCTTGCATAATATTTTGAGCCTAAAATCAAGAGAGAATCGATTGAACCTCTTGTTCCAGGTGAAAAAGATATAAAGGCTTGCGATAGTACGTGAAATAAGTTGAATTTTTGGGGTCTGTTGGAATTTCTTTCCAGAAGTGTTAAAGTTATACCTTGTAAGCAAATGATGAGTCAAATATTCATATACCTCCTTCTCACAGACCCAGTAGGATTCTTTCAGCCAATGGGGGTAAAAATAATGGATTGAAACTCGATGGCGATTGATATTGTCATATTTTTTATGGCTTAGGATTTAAATTCCATTGTTTTCAAGTCATAAAATTCAATGGGGATGAGAAAAAATAGCACATAATACTTGCAGTGAGGATATTTGATTATTTTCAGTGTGGGCAAAAAATGGAGTATAAGTTTCCACTTGGGACAATATTTTGGCCAATTCTTCCAGTTGGAAGGGGTCACAGTGGGTCTGTGAGAAGGGGGTGTGTTTATGATTATTCAAGTGAATAAAGCATTCGAAATGAATAATTTCTCATTTAATGATGGTTGAAAGTCTTGTTGAGATTTGTCTGTTCCAGGCCCGACATATGAAACTTCAGAAATTCAGAAATTTTGACATTATACATTGTGTCTGCACAAAAATGAAACTCAGATATCATATAAAATTAAAACCTCAAAGCTCATTATCTTAAAATTGATATTTCAAAAATTAATCTAGTTCTAGTAATCACGAATAGTCAAGAATACACAAGATTTCAGGAGTATTTTTAATTATATATACGTTTTTTATAAGAGCATCCAAAATTTTTGAAGCCTTATATGTTCATAACTTTTTGAGTTTTAAACCTAAAAATGTTCTTAACATGTTCTTATTTTTGACCATTTTGTGAATATTTTTGACCATTTTTCTAAGAAATAGGGTGTTTTTGAGTCCATAAAGCCTTAAAATGTTCTTAATTTGTTCTTAACATTTTGTTCTTATATAATTTGTTCTTACAAAAAATTCTGTCTTGCCTCGTTTCCGAACACATTGTTTCTTTTTCTCAATGTATGCATGCGAGAAACGAGAACCTTACATTAAAAATGATAATTAAGTAGTAATTAAGCAACATACTTAATTATGGTGCTGGTAGTTTGTAACCGCTTAAGCTTTTAATGATTAGGAAATGGCTAATTGAATGCAGTCTAATGCTGACTTTTAAAGGACTAATTACAGAGGATTGTTAGATGTAATTTATTCATTATAGCACTGGTACTAGCTGACTTTTATGAAGAAAATCTTTTTTCATCTAACTCTTGATTGTACACGCGAATACTGGTATATTTAAAAAACACGGGTATTTACATTGTTCTTTCAAAGGTTGGCAAAGTCTTAGCATCAGTGTTTCGATTACAAGATTTTTTTATAAGCAACTCCAATTTTTGGGTCAGCAAAGGGGTTGCTTAGCACTCATTATGAAAAAGTTTGCTTTGACCACCCCTGATATTATACCATATTTTTCATATTGGGCAAAGGGTTTTCGTTTGTCATGGTAAGATTGTCTAAAATGTTTTTACTTTACAAGATAATGAAAAAAATAGCAAATTTGAGCCCCAGATGTATGTGAGCTACTTCCAAAGGCTCTAATTAGCATATTTCCATGGCTGGGAACAGTAGTTTATCAAGAATTATGGGCAATGAAATTTTTTAGACCTTGGTGAAGTTTGCTGATCGCATTCTCTTATCATCATTAATAATAAATACCTTCTTTCTCAGAACAAAGAACAAAAAGAAAAGACAAATACTCAAATGTGACAAAATGGTAGACCTGACACCAATACAGACCCTGGGTTTAGTTTGTTTACTCACGTTCAGTTTCTTTGTTATCGTTGTTCTATTTCTCGAATGTATTGGTCGATTTCATTGTATGATGAGAATAACGGACCAATCACAGACCAGAAACAAAACCATGACCGACCAATCAGAAAAGCAAAACAAACTTGATATCGAATCCAACTTAGTACATAATTTTGATAGATATTCAAATACTGCACGGAAAGGACCAAAATGCATACGAACAATTGGAATAAGCTCTGGAATAGGAGTTCAATGTTTTGATACAGTTAACTGTTATTGCTGCTGGAGAGAAGACGAACTGGATTCTAGTCTAGTCATAGCTCTACCATATAGTTGTAAAATTGATTACAACTTTGTACGGACCAAAGAAGAAACATGTGCAATATGCCTGGACGAACTTACTAGAAAGCAACCCATAAAATTAGACTGTAATCATCATTTTCATAACAGCTGTATCATGAAATGGCTTAGACAGTCTGACCAATGTCCACTTTGTAAGCAGACGGTCAATATTGAAGTGGTGGCAGATCCGTTGAGTGTGGATAGTTGTGAGAGTATAGTTTTCCATGAGTTAGCTATATTGGATACCGTATCACATGTGTAACGATACCCTTATTAGTGGTGGAAGTCAATCCTGGGAGGGAGAGCATACAAGGCAAGCGACCGACCGTAGATCAGGCTTCCCAAATTGCACTGAAGGATCAAAATGATAGAGAAAGCACACTGTAAGGGTTGAAATGAGAGAAAGCGCATTAAGAGGGTGTAAAAAGTAAGAAAACCAGTTTTTTAGGCAAATTTTGGACAAATATTTTTCAAGAAAATGTACGATTTTTAAAGAGAATGCCTCACAGGAGATCGTTAAGAGAATGATGATTTGGTGTTTGGCCTTAGCTGCTAAAAAGATAAAAATAAAAATACCTTGGCTCTTTCGGATACTGTTTCATATTTTTCTTATTTGTAGTTGACATACTGTTGACTCTTTATACTGGATAGATACGAGGAAGGCGAAAAGTTTACCATCGAATTACAGCGTAGCGGAGAACCTTTTGCAAGACATTCACGATCAAAGAAAAAGCATAGTAAATAGTAACCGATATAAAATTGAACACGAATTTCATATCCTTATGACTTAATTGTTTATATGAAATCTAACAGGTTAAAACCACCACCATTTCATTTTTTTGGGAATGAATTTATATGGTACAAAAGCTTATCATTTCGTTTTAGAAATATATTCTTGCAATAATTTTATAGGTTTTTATACTAAACAATTTTTAGACTATTTAGAGTCGATTTTGTAAATAAATTTTATATTATGAAAGTTCAATTACATTATGTAGTGCAGTCGCTTTAACTCGAACCTCTATAACTTGAATGTTTTCCTTAACTCGAACAAGTTTTATGGTCCATACAGTTCACAATGCCTTACTCCATAACAAATTGAGTGATCGAGTTATGGAGAATCAACTTAAGCAACATTTAATGCCAAGAGCTTCAAAACTTTTACTTCATCCTTTTATCCGCAAAAGTTGCTTAGTATGCAAAAAGGTTAAATGTCTTATAAAAAAGAGGTCCCAGCGCATAATATTGAAACCCCCACCTAAAATCAATCATGCATGGTCATGAAAATTTTAAATTCCCAGCAGAGTTCAGGAATCAATAAAACTCAATCAAAAATAGAAATTGTAATGTGATGACGAGTTTCAATGTTACTTTAAAACTACGTTAGCACCATCTTAGAAATCGGGTTCTGACCACAGATATCTGTAAAGCCCGAAGGGCTAGATAGGCAACTTTAAGCTTTCTCCAGCAAAAAAAAGGGAAGCAAAAATTTGACTTTTTAAATTTCGTGCCGATGGATAGGATCTAGCATTTTAATTGTTTTCGGAGCGCGAGATCAAAAAAAGTAGGCGGCAAACGCTATTTCACATCTCTCAAATCGGTGAAATTGCATATTTTAGTCACGTGACTTTGGTAGGAAATCCTTCCAAACCTAGGCTTCACTTTTCGATAAAAGCCGCAAATCTAGCCCTTTGGGCTTTACAGATCTGTGGTTCTGACTAATCGTGATCCCCTACAATCCAAAAGAAATGAAAGCCCACCTAAAGATTGGAAAGAAAAAATAAATCTATTTCAACAAATTGGTATACAGACCGGGGGACTAAATGAAGGGCAGAAGGAAATCACTCCCTTCCAAAAACTTTTTTGCAGACATGATTTTTGTACAGTTCATTGGAAATTAATTCTAGTTATCGAGAGCCGAATTGACAATAATTTGAAGGGTATAGTTTGATATTTTTCATTAAAATAACGTTCTAATTTCTATAAATCAAAATTAAAGAAAATTAAATGAAGAATTTATTAACGTAAAACATTACAATTTGCCTTAATTTCCACAAAAAATATTCATCTTATTTCATCAGGCAAATGAACAGTCTGATGAAAATATACACTTCAGTATATAAAGTAACCAGATAATCTTGTTGAACCAAATCAAATACTGACGATACGATAATAGCTTTGAGTAACTTCACCAGGAGCTTCGCCAATGAATGAAAGGCGACTTCATATTGAACCAATTGGCTTCTTTCTTTTTTATTTTCAACCAATCAGCATCCGCCCCATTCAGATTCGCCGTATTTGAAACCAACCTGGAAATATAATAGATATTATATCATGGATTTATTATAGAGACTCTGGATAAACATCGAATGAAACGGTGGAGAGCGAAGTATCGTCTTTCCATTGTTTCAGAAAACAATCGATGTACTTGCTTTGTCTGCAAAGGACAACTGTCATGGCGGCTCGAAGGACTCTGATTTTGAAAAATAATTAATACTCTTATTTCTGAAAAGTTCTAACTTTTTCTATTCGTACTTTTGCTGGTCAAAAGTCTGAAAATAAATGCTAGAATACCATACGAACACATTTTCGAAATCTGATGTCTGGTGTACGAAAAATATCACCAGACAAGTAAAATTAATATGAAGAATCATTTTGATGGTAGAAGGAGGGTGAACAATAATGTCATTACTGCGGACAAGGCTTGTACATGAGAAATCTGTAAAAATCAGTCAGTTGTTAATTCAGTGTCTATAATAATTCCATGATTACATTAAAACTATGCAGTCATAGCTGAAATGCAATTGTCTAAACGCCGTAAAGAACGGCCGAAATTTTGAACGATTTACCGAGCTTAGATATATAAGTGTTTTTCTGCAACCAAGTAGGTTAACATTTGATTTGTCTAAATCCTGATATGTACTCACCATTACCGACCCCCTTCCCTGACAGCTAACGAATCGCCAACACTGGTCTGCCAACCAAATAAGTTTTTACTTTCGAAAGAATCCAAATTCATTGGAGAGAGGACCTTTAAAAGCTTTTTCACTACCCAATGAGTTGGATTCATTTGGAAACTCTTGATAATAAGAGTTACAGAAGAATTCGTGGTATTCATGACGTAATGCTTTATAAGGAACCACCGAAAAAAAGACCGGGTGTTTACCACTAGGTTTGGATTTAATCAAGAAAATTAGTGACAAACGGCCGGGCTTTTTTGGGTGCTTCAGTATAAAACATTACATCATGAAAACTAACAATAAATGGGAATACTTACAGGACATCCACCGAAGAAAGTGTCGACAGCTTTGACAAAGGATGGAATATACCCTTTCTTTGTCTCTTTTTGGATGTCTTTAGCTTGATTGTTAACGATGGTTGCTAGGATACCAAGACCTTTCCAGAATCCCAAAACCTGAAGATATAGAAAATGAATGAATTGACCTTCAAAATGTATTTACTTTTTCAAAACTTTTTTTGCAACCATTGCATTGCTGCTTTACACGTTTTTCCATAAGAACATCCAAAAATTTTGAAGCCTTGGTATGTTCTTAACATTTTGAGTTTTAAGCCTAAAAATGTTCTTAACATGTTCTTATTTTCGCTATTTTTTGTGTGTTTTTGTGTATTTTTGTCCATTTTACTATGAGATTCGGTGTTCTAGAGTCTGCAAAGCCTTAAAATATTCTTTTAAAAAAACGTTTAGACGTATGAAAATTGAACTGTTGTTAGAGTCTACCATGGTCAATTGACTTCAAACAAACAACACTAACAATTGATTTTTCTTGTAAAGAAAGGTTGTTACGCCATGCATCATTGATGGATAGTAGTCACACACCGTGAATTTACCCAAAGAGACCAGATGCAGAGGTAGTGAATGTGTCATAGGGCACACCTAAGATCAGCTAATTTTGGATATTAAACTCCTAATAGGGTGAATAATCGACAAAAATGCTTAAAGTCTCGCAGAATTACCTTAGTGGCACACAACAATCCACCATACATAGCACCAGCGACAGCCGGAGTCCATGCATCCTGACCAGCCATATACAGACCATCGATTTCAGTATCACCTCTCATTAACCAACGAGAATTTTCTGGATTGGTGAATTCCAGATTACATCGTGTGCCGTATGAACCACCACGATATGATTGTAAAAAGTTAGAGTCGGAGACGGGGGTACCACATTCGTACCATAACACTTTGCCTTTAACTTGTGGCACCTAGAAAAAAAGTTAAATTTAAGAATTCAAAAAATGCAAAATTTCATCCTCAGTCCCAGATTGTGAAGATGAATTTCAGTGAAGATTTGAGCCTCTAATTGGAACATGGCTATAGGGAGTCGGATACAATATATTCTCCGTAAATTTGCATCTTCCTCTATCTCGAAAACAATTCTTAGTCCCCTCAATATAAAATTAGAAATAAAGGTAATTTGAAGATTTCCCATTAGTCATCGCCAAAAATAATCATAGTATAACCCTTTATCAGACGAGGAAAAAGTAACAAAATTGTTTTATTACTGGGTAACGACCAACCAAATCAAATAAAAACTTGTAAAAACTCCAATTCGTCCCGAGGAAGAAAGATAAACAATAGATACCTTATCATACAAAACTTCCAATAGTTTTTCAGCGAATTTCTCTTTGTACTGGTCATAGTCACCACCACGTTTGTGAGTTCTCATGTCTTCCCATTTCTCGAACCATTCGTATTTAGCGTCAGAAATCAAGATACAGTTTGAAACTCCTGGGAAACGTTTCTTCCATGTTGGGTCCTGTAAAAAATTAAGAAAAGATTGCGAATCTATTGTAAAAATAGGAAATATATCGTCTGGCCTAAAAAGGATACCTTAAGGGCAGAAATTTTCGCTGGAAGAAATTTTCGCGGAGTTTAATTTCACGGTTTGGAGAATTTCTCGTCTACAATATGGCCTTTTTTGAACTAAAAAAGACGAATTTTAGGGGTGATTTTCAAAATCTTGAGAATATTTGGGGTTCGCGGAATTCAAAAATCCATGCATAAAGGAGGAAGAGGAAAGTTCCAACAGGTTCTCCAGTGATTCTCGCCTTTTTTGTAATATTTCTGAGGCGGAAAAATCCTAACTATCCCCATCACAGCAGGTATCCTTACCAAGATGCCGTCGTAAAAAAAACCGTATCAGTCTAAGGTGCAGGCAAAAACATACCTTAGTACATGGGAATCCGAGATAAACTGTCGGTGGTCGATGTTCGGTGGGATTTTCGAAATATTTATCAAAACAATTATCAGTATCGTATCCGTTGAAATACCAGGTGTTGGTGACTGGGATACCGACTTCATCTGCATCGCCTAGAAGTTGTAAAAAGCAGGTGCAAAGGATTCAAATTTTGCTTAAGTTGTTCATCATTTTTTCAATGATGCGCTAGAAGAAACGCTAGAATATGTCCTTTAAGATGAATGTATGTATGTAATAGTTTATTTCAAGTTGTCGAACATGTAGCAACAAAGGCTAATAAAGGTCAACGCTACTCTACAATTTGTAAGGTGATTACAAAAGCCGACACCGTCAAGATAGGCTCGGCAGTTTCTGCACGGGCATGATGTAGGTCTCCACTGCTTAATATTTTCCTTATGATCATCAGCATCTATTGTTTGTTAAAATGATCAAAACTCATTTCAGTCCCTTTGTTCACTTTTTGTTTCTTTTATTAATCTGATAGCGCTCACTAAAGTATAGATCTTATCGGAGTTTTGGATTTTTCTAAAAAAGCGATGCATTGTGGGATTGTTTCGGGAGTATTAGTACTAGTAATCGTATGGTTTGGAGTGCAATTAACGATTAATCACGAGTAACAAAGGAGAAAATAGTAATTTGCACGAGTCCGAAGGACGAGTGCAAATTACGGAATTTTCTACTTTGTTACGAGTGATGAATCGTTAATTGCTTGACAAAACATACGATTCCGAGGTAATCGTCAGTAAATAATCATTAGTAAATCATAGTTTTTTTAGAAAATCTTTTTCTAACTTTTATATTTTTGTAAACATTCGAAAACCTCCTTGTTTTCTTTTATTTAAAAAGAAAACATTGCAGTGTAATTTTTCTTTGTTTTCAATTAAAAGAAGCTATTGTAATGTAAAATTTCTTTGTTCTTTTTTATATTGAAGAAAAAAAATGTCTTTGTTTTTTATTATATAGTAAAAAAAGTCTCTGACACAGGACTTGGGAGAGAAAAGAATAAGGGGACAAAAGTGTCCCCCCCGCCGAAGAGTGCAAAAAGTGGTAATAGTGCAATTAACGATTAATTGCTCTCCTCTAAACCAATCAGATTCGAGTAATTTTGCACGGCTGACGATTACAATAGAAATCTCTTAGGAATTCCTCGAGGGAATTCTATTGTAATACTCCCGAAACAATCCCACAATGCATCGCTTTTTTAGAAAACATCAAAAACTCCGATAAGGTCTATTGTATAATGTCTATGAGTAAAATAAAAAAGTAGTGGTGTACACGTTTTTTTTTTTTTAAGAAACACACTTTTAAGAAACATGAGGCTCAGAATGCTAAAAAACTAAGAAACATCTAATAAACATGGTGAGGCTGAGAATAAGAAAATAACATTTTTTAATTCGGTTTTTAAAGAACCTTCCAATCAAAACAAAAATTTTTTTCTTTGCATGAAAATAATGGGTAATTATAAAAATAAGGCTGATTATGTCAAAAAGTCTAGAAACATGTAAGAAACATTTAAGGCTCAAAAGGCCGATTTCTTAAAAAACATTAAGGCTGCTTGGTAAAACTAGTTTCTTAAAAAAAAACGTGTAATACGAGATCAAAATTGATCGATGTAGAATTTCTTTAAGAAAGTTGAGTAACAGTCAAAAGGGACCACCGAAAGATGTTTGTGAATCTGAAGAAGCTATTTTAAGGTATCAAGTGGCAATTTGCGGTTTTAGGTCTTTACATGAAATAATTTTACATGAGGTCTTAACATGAACCAATTTTACATGAGGTCTTTACATGAAATAATTTTACACGAGGTCTTTACATCCTTGTTTATAAGAGGTTTTTTCCTCGTGTGTCGCAATTGCAGCTGGGGAGGGGAAAATTCAAACGATTGTTCGAGATGAACTTTTCTATTGATCAATGCGCTTTGCTGACGAACGCAAAATAAATACTGTGATGAAGAACCTCATTCGAAATTTTCGCAGCTGTTTCTTGTAAGAGCAATACGTTAATGAAACTTTCAGAAATCATAATTATAAGTCAAAGTTTGAGAAGTCAAAGTCTACTGTTCATCTTCCGTTTAATGTTCATAAAACCAATTAAAAAAATGTTGTATGCCAGCTGGTGTACCAGCCGAAGTTTGAGCTCTAGAATATTTTTAGTTACCTTAAGGGAAGAAATTTTCGCGAGAAGAAATTTTCGCGGAATTTAATTTCGCGAATGAGCCGATTTCAAAAGTTTCACGGAATTTAATTTCGCGATTGAGAAGAATTTATCAACTTAGATTAACTTTTAAGCACCACGGAGTTGTTTATATTTGTTTATATTTGATAAAAAATATACGTTATAATGCTTAAAAATGATACAGCGGAGCCTCTTGAACTGAGACACACACGTTTGGGACAACTTAACGGAATTCGTTCGAGTTATGGAAAACTCCAAGCGATGGACACTTAATAGGAAAGTCATAGTTAATTGAATTGTTTTTACATATGTATTCCGATTTCATATCAGACACATATTTCATATCTGACTATTGCTATATTATGCTGATAAAAGCAAAAAACATATTTTTCTTTTCCTCTTTCTGGCCAATATTGCCCCACATCCGTGTCAATCCAATGTTGAAAAGCTTGTAAATTGAAATTGATGAGTAAGCAAACGATATGACTCTTATTTAAAAACACAACCTTTAAGGAGACATAAGTTATAGTGAATCGAGTTAATTCACTGTAGTATAACATTAAACCAAAAGAAACATACCTTTAATTGTAACAAACAAATAATTATGTCCGTATGATGGTATTGCTTTATTCGTTTTCTTAAAATCTTCAACAATCTTCATTTCTTGTGGTAATAATTTATGGTATAAATTATGCATTCCAGCTGCATTAATTATAAGTGGTGCATAAATTTCTGTCATCTCAGGTTTTTCGTCCAATGAGCGTGCACTTTCCCATGACGACGACTTGCAGACACGAACGCCGACAGCTTGATTATTTTTGACGATGATTTCATCGACATGGGCGTTGACGAAACACTCGCCACCATGTTCATACACAATCTGAGATGAGAAAAACAATCAAACTTAATTTTAAAGAAAATTTGTTTTTGGTAACAACGCAATGCAATCAATAAACCAAGCTCTTAAAAACGGTGCCTGAAGATGTCCCTCCTTATGGCAATTAAATGAATAGGATTCAAAAGGAGTGAGTGAGGGAATAAAGGGTTGTAGAAATAAAAAAACGAATATTGGTAAAACTCGGTCTCTCCTGAATGTTCAACGATTTGTAAAAGAACAAAATTATGAATTACTACTAGAGGAAAAATTCATGGAAAAGTGTAGCTTTCTCATTTATCAATATACAGAGCATTACGAAAAAGGGGCTTTTTGACATTTCATAATCCTCGAGTTGAGATTATATAAAGGTACAAAGTTGAGGGAATGTCCGGACATGCTAAATTCCTAGTTATTTTCCTGTTCAAGAGCGGTGAAATCTTGATAAAGCGTAAATATATAAACACTTAGATCTTTCTTAGATTTGAAGTACCATTTAAAGCCATAAAGTTTATATTAGATCATATTTCTTCTTTTCTATCTAGTATTTCGAAATACAAACAATTGACATTCTTTGGAGAGATAGGACCGGAAAATGGAAAGAGCCCAAAATCTATCGATTTTATATTCATCAAAGTGCCAAATTATAATTTCACACATACCTTGGCAACTGAATTAGAGATGGTTTGAGTGGCACCATTGGTGTAAGCGGCTCCATTGATATAATAACAAGCGGTGAGAGAGTGAGCCACGATAGTAGAATCACTTGGTTGACAGGCATAATCTCCTAAGGGATGCACCATAACTCCTGAAATGGAAATAATGCATGATGATTGAAAGTTAAGGCCGAGTAAATGAAATAGTGTCCAAATATAACAACATTTTAAAAAAATGTGAATAATCGGGAATGGGACTTAAAGTAAGTGAAGTAAACTTTAAACTCGTTTTCCCCTAGGCCTAGATACAAAAAATTAAAACTCATTAAAACTTTAATGGCTCTTATAAAAAAACGTAACAGAAATCAACTAACTAACCCTTCAATCGGTTCCAGGTATTCTGCAATGGGACTGACGGTTTATCTGGCAACGGTGTTTGATTCAAGACGTCCTTCTCATCCATTTCGTGTTCCAAGAAAGCACTCAAAACGTACGTCGTTGAAAGTTTACCATAAGTGTAATAAGCCTTGGTCATAAAACTGATGAAGGGTTCGAACCAGCGTGCTGTCATACGTACTATAAACATCTTGATAATTGATTGTTGAGCGTAACGGCAGAAATTGAGGAATTTACGAATACGGCGTGGTACGGCTGGTTCGTTAGGATTGATTTGTTTCGTAATTTCACCAATAAGTCGTTCTTTACCGCAGAGGAAGTCATAGGCGTCGTTGTTAGGGCAACCGTCGTCGACGTTTGGGTCGTGTGGGAAAACGACGCGATCGTATGGGTCGCCAAGATCGTGCCATTGTGCACGACCGTCGGTAACGTATTTCATGATGGCACCTGGTAAATAGAAATGAGTTTTGTTCATTAAAGACCCATAGTATGGAACATAGTATGAAAAATATACAGATCTATATTATATTTTCAAAGAATGTGACGGTTAGTGATCACCTATTCACAAAGGTTTTAGATGAATAAAAATTTGTCAGAAGGAATTGAAGCTTAGAGGTTTTAAAGGGGTTTTGTTGTTTTGAAAAAATCACAAAAGCTTGAAAATCATATAAGAGATGCAAACTCAAGGTTTGAATAATTACTGATATTGTAACTGTATCCTTACCAGAGCGAGCAGTTGGAAGGGACATATCGACAGCAGTGTAATGACATCCAGTATCAAACTCACAAGTGGTATGGCCTTCTTCTGACATATTGGCACGTGACCAAGAGAAAGTGTGAGTGCAACCACCTGTGAAAAAGATCATGTTTTAATTATCATGACTCGAACTATACCATAGCTCCTGGTGTTTCTTTGAACTAATTCGGTATATACACGCAGTATAAATAACAACAAATAAACAGGTGATTGTTATTGAACATTAAAATTAATGGCTTTCTTCTGTGCTTCCATTACTTTAAAAAATACTAGATCTGATTATCTCCAATTTTGGGATTAACAATTTGGCCAGGCTTAATTTCAGTTTGAATTTGCTTTAATATTTCTGTCAAAAATCAAAACGAACGACCAAATGGAGGAGATATATTTTGCATGAGTGCCTGAAAAACGTACCTTTGTACCTTATGATTAGAAAAAACCAATTCTTACCAAGTTTATCGTGATGTTCCAGAACCACAACTTTTTTACCAAATTTGGAAAGGATAGAGGCGGCAGTTCCCCCGCCCATACCCGCCCCGATTACAATGGCGTCAACATCTTTAGGAATCTTTGAAGGGATGAATCTTTGTTTGGCGTACACATCTTCATTGTCGGGCGCCTGGCGGACTTTCTTGTCGTTGGGCGGTGAAATGAGAATCCATAGGACAAGGGCGACAGTGGAGGCGATAAAGATGGTCCAGATAAGAAGCTCGAAAAACATTGTGAGGTTTATTCAAAGCTGAAAAAGAAAATAAGAAATTCAAATCGAGTGGGAAATACTTTTTCAGGTATAGTGATTATTATTAAATTCTGCTGGTCAAGCTAGAAGCCACTGAGGGTGTCTCAAATAACTCCCGTCAAACAAAAGAATCTACAATTGAAAGTGTTTATCGGAGACTTTATGGAACCTATTGCAAATCTTAACCTTCGAAAACAGTAACTAAAATTCTAAAGAGAAAACTGTCAGAATAATAAACACGGCTGCAAACTAAAATACTTTCTCAAAATTTGCCACGTAGCTCTTACCACCATTTGTATGATTGCATTAACGCGAGAGCAAGCTTATCGGATTATCTATGGCAAGCTTCAACCAAAATAAAAAACTGTAATAATACTTTTTAATACAAAGTCTACAAAGGTATTTTTAAGTTTCGAACCACAGCACGACTGGAGGTAACGCGATGCATATCACACTAATACTATACAAGAAATTCTGTCTTGACCATATATACCATATTTTTCGATAAGGAATTTGTATTACGAAATACATGTTTTTTCTTTTATAAGCATAACTTTCATAATAGCATATACAGGCTCAGTTTTTGGTACCTAAAAATGGCTCTATTGTTTAAGAACATTAGAATGCTTGGAGATTTGATATTTCACAGAAAAGTGCTACCAAGGGGTATTTCAGGTCCCATATCTTCTGAAGGACTTTTTTGTTTGCCTTGAAATTTAACAAACTTCTTAACTTAAGGTTGAACTAAAGTCTGTCTCGAAATAATTTGCAGCTGGAGAAAAAAATGGCTGTAACTTTTGATAGAATTCGAATCAAGTTGAGGTTTTGTGCTCGTTAAAAAGATATTCGTGAGTGGAATATTATCAAGTAAAAAAATTGAGAAAAAAAAGGAAAATGAAAATGAAAAATGAAGAAGAAAAAAATCAACTTCTTGTAGAAATGTGGTATAATTATCATTTTCACAGGAGTGATTCTTCAATCTTCGATCATTATCACTGTCAAAAAATTTTTCAAAAATATTCATTCAATCAAAATATATCAAACAAAACTTATTGCTGGTTGACTCTATAAAGTAGTAAAAAACGACAAAAAAAACGAAAAAACCTGCCTTTTGTCGATCAACCAGCAATAAACTTTGTTTGATATCTTTTGATTGAATGAATATTTTTGAAAAAATTTTTCACAGTGATGATGACCTAAGATTGAAGAGTCACTCCTGTGAAAATGATAATAATACCACATTTCTACAAGAAGTTGATTTTTTTCTTCTTCATTTTTCATTTTCATTTTCCTTTTTTTTATCATTTTTTTTACTTGATAATATTCCACTCACGAATATCTTTTTAACGAGCACAAAACCGCAACTTGATTCGAATTCTATCAAAAGTTACAGCCATTTTTTTCTCCAGCTGCAAATTATTTCGAGACAGACTTTACCACTGGTGTAAAAATGAACGTTATAGCATAAGTAAAAAAAAAGCTCAATTTTTGCAATCGCAAATTTAACCGCTAAAAATCGCGAATTTTTCAACCAAAAATACATTCAAATACAGCACCTTTGACTCTCTAAAACAAGCAGAAAAAATTTCCATAATTATATTTGACTATCAAAAGTTACAGGCATTCTTGTTTCCACTGCCAATTATATCTGGACAGACTTTAGGCATAATGCGAGCCTGAAACAGGGACGGACACTTGCTTATAAAAGAAAACATGTAACATGCAAGGAGACATGGCGTCACTTAACAGGTTGACCCATTAAATTTCCCAAAAACAATAAATTGAATGATTACGCGGTAAGCACAAATAATAAAAACTGCCGTACCATATTACATTATTAAAAGATACCCTTGATTAAAGCGTCTAAAGAAAGATGAAAACCGCTCCTTATTGCACAACACCGCACCAGATTTTTACTGTTTCTGTCGTGCCTGCAAACACAGGAAAACTTTTTCGAAGCATAAGCGAATAATCGGTGAAATATTATTATTTATTATGTGATTGCGAAATTCATATAGGGTTAAACCACTATATAACCGTCGCACCATTATTTAAAAAGCTCTGTTATTGAACAAACTATCTTATTTGCTTTAGCTATATACATTTGACCACCGATAAAACTCGCTGTCTTGTAAAAAGACTTTTAAAAAATGTTTTAAAACTCGGTTTTTCCAAACATTAACACTTTAAAAGACAAAAGGGTTTTACAATCAAACGTCACTTCGTCAACAAATGATAAAAATTGTCATCTCTCATAAAATTTATGCTCGAGACATTTAAAGGTTTTGTTTATAAGTGTTCCCGTTTCATATCAGACACATACTTCATATCAGGACAGTGTCTTCCTATTGTTATATTATGCTGATATAAACAAAAGATGTTTTTATTTTCCTATTTTTGACCAATCTTGGTCCATATCCATGCCAATCTAGTGAAAAAGCATGTGAGAAAAATGATGAGTAAGCAAACGATATCACTCTTATTTAAAATCATAACCTTTAAAATGAAATCCTCCATATTTTATGAAAAATGTTAAAGGATAGTATTTACGGTAATCGTATTATTAGCTACCAGCAGAACTTAGGGTTTAGCTTATAGCTCTAAAAATGCGAGATGCCAATTAACATAATCAATCAAAGTATAATTAAAGTTGAAAATGGCAATTTTTACATTTTATTCTACTCTAAACTACAATGTTAACATAATTAAAACTAGAAAATTTTTAGTACACACGACGAAAACCATTCAAATCCTTTAAAAAAACTCTTCCGCTAACTTGATCTGAACTACACGCTTTCTTTTTATAAGAATACACTTTATATAAGAATGTCCATGATGAAAATGGCCAAAAAATAAGAATAATGCTAAGAATATCACCATGAAGGAATTTTGCTACTCAAGCTAAGAATGCCATTCTTAGAACATTTTCAATTATAAACTGTTAATATTGCCTCTAAGTAAGTCTCGCTCCTTTTTCACAAAAATGCCATTTTATGCTTGGGGCGTGTGTACTAAATGTTAAATCTAGTCTGAATTAGGATCCTATAACCTAAGAATACTGAAAGAATATTTTAGGATGATTTTCCCAAAAAAAGTTAAGAATATCCATGATGAAATGGATTTATACCATTCTTATAAAAAAAGCGTGTAGTCTAACAATCCAACCCAGCAACTCAAGATGCAATGTTGCACATGAAAGAAAAAAATACAAAGACCGAATTTCGAAAGCTGCGCCCATCTACTTTTTGTATTAAGCTTTTTTCACATGCACGTAAAATTTTACTTTAGACCTTACGGAAAATCGTTCGTAAGGCTGTCTTTTGGGAATTTCCCCGACATTATGTAAAGTTTTTGTTGATTAAGAGGGTCTTATGTGACTTTTCCTTCCGTTCAAAACTTTTTGAACGTAAGTAAACTCTACATAAGGCCTAAAAACACTACGTAAGCTTAGGGAAATTCCCCACTCTTCAAGGTCTTATTAAGTAAAATTTTACGTGCATGTGAAAAAAGCTTTAGAACAAACTATATAAGAACATAAGGCTTCGATGGCAAAAATGTTAAGAGCTAGTTAAGAACACTTCAAGGCTTTGGGGACACTAAAATACCTGATTTCGTAGGAAAATGTGAAAAATTACTCACAGATGGTGAAAATAAGAACATATAAAGAACATTTTTAGGGCTTGAAACTCGAAAAGTCAAGAACATCCGAAGGCTTCAAAAATTTTGTATGTTCTTAAAAAAACGTTCAAGGGATACAAATAAGACTTAAAAACACTTTTGGTTATGTTTGAGCAGATTTTTGTAAAGTAAATTTCTTTATGGTGTATGCCTTTCTATTTAATTTTTGTCACCAAAATTGATTTCCAAAAAGCAATGAAGACTTTATGTACCATAATTTGATTTCTCATCTCATAAAATCCCTATCAAAAAAATGATAAGCAGACGTCATCTTTAAGGCTGATTGGCATCCCTTGTAAATTAAAAAGCAAAGGGATTTTGGCCTTTTTATACATTTCCTAGGCTGGTACATGACGTTATTTCAATATCCATCTAATATGTTATACATTCTTATACTAACATTATCAATAAACTTTAACGCATGGGAAAGTTGTCAATAGACGCGTTGAAATTCAAATAACACTTTAAAATATCAATAAATTTATTGAAAAACACGTCGTTTAGAAATGTGAAAAACTTTGCCAAAGTTATCTTTCCGCAATATCTTCTTTACTTCACCTCTTTTTCAAAACAAGCTTCAAAACACGTTATCTGGTCATCTCAATTGACCTGAACAAAATCTGATAAAAATCAGAATCACGCAAAATTGTTTTAAACGGCAAGAAAATTACTCTGAAAGCTACATGAATGAAAGCTCCAAAATCATGGGACGAAATGCAAATTCAATACGTTTAGTCTAAAGGCTTGGGGACACGATAAGTTTTTTTTCACGTTTGTGCAATGCAACATGCTCTATCCCACCAATACAAGAAAAATATGCCCATGGTTTCTTTTTTTGTTTCATGGGACAAAAAGTGAGGCAAATACCCCCCAAAAAAGCTGTTGCATCGCACCGACGCAAACAAAACTTCTCCAAGCCTTAAGATAAGAAATGTGGATGCTGCACGGAATGAATGTAAAAAACAAACATCTTGAATGAAAAAGAAACAGTTTTAACCAAAAATTCCTCTGCAACCTTGCGGCAAGTATGTAAATTAACTAGATTTCAAAATAGCCTAACAAAAATCAGCTCCGGAGCATTAACGTATTAAAGATTTAATTGTCCCGACGTTAAAAATCATATGCTACCGCCTCAGGTACCATAGGAACTATTTAATAAAATTTTGCTCTTTGAAAATATTTGCAATAATTTTCAATAGAAAGTCAAATATATAAAATATGACGGGCAAATAACATAATTCCACGTTGATTTAGATTATTTCTGACAAATTAACGAATTTGAAAAGTGAAGATGAAAAATGAGGAATTTTTAATCGTTTGAAAATACTTGTTTATATCGATGCTAAAAAAAAAGGTTGAATTTCATCGATTCTGAATTATTGCAGTTTTCATGATATTTCATTCCCATTAGCAATATTTATAGGGAAAAACTTCTCAGGCAGAATTCTCAACAACGTGAAAAGAGAAAAGCATAAATTAGAGAAATGAAATCCCAAGCATACGCTTTTTTATAAGAACAAACTATATAAGAACAAAAGGCTTCGATGGCCAAAATGCAAAGAACAAGTTAAAAACGTTGTAAGGCTTTGCAGACAATGGGTAAAAATTGTCACAAAAATGGAGAAAATAAGGACATTTTAAGAACATTTTTAAGCTTAAAACCCAAAAAGTTAAGAACATCCAAAGGCAAAATTTGGGATGTTTTACAAAAAAACGTGTACCGTTAGAGGAATGAAAGCCCAGTACCTAAGATTTCATATATCTCTCACTATTATGCAAGTATAGTTAAAATTCAAAATGAAAAAAAATATATGTGAAAAAAGGTATGAATGTTATAACATTAGAAAATGACTAAGTTTAAAACGAAGTATTACTTACTGTTGTGTCTAGTGTGCAGCTTTCTGGTTCCGGCAATATAGCTTTAGCATATACACACGTGTGACAACCAAGTCGTGTGATGGTTTAACTTCCACAAAATCGTTCCACGCGAGCAGAAAACAAACTACAGCTTGCACACTCCTCTTTTTGTCATATCAAATTCTTAGATGACGCGTTCTATTATTAAAATTCATCAAGGTCGTAAAAATGGTTATTATCAGTAAGATACTTAAATGTTCTCCATCGTAGAGTCTGAGTTTGTTTACCAGTTAGTAATGTTGGGTTTATTAAAGGAAAGCAATTTAACGGGGGAGAGTGTCTACTAATAATTATAGAGATTGGTTGTTGTTTTTATAGGAGAACAATTACTCTCGGGTAATTAATAGCCGGGGGGGTTTGGAATAAGCAGGGGGGTTGGAAAAAATCTCAAAAATTAATAAGCGGGGGGGGGGTTGGAATAAAAATGTCACTGGTGGAAAATTCTCGAAAAATCCCTCTTATTCAAAAACATCACGACGACGAACGAAAATTTAACAGGCTAGTAAGTTTCAACCAATCAAATTTCGTATTTCCACTAGCCTATTACATTTTTCGTCCGTCGTCGTGATTATCCCAGTATACTTAAATTTTCTTTTGTTGTAAACCCGGGGTTTTGCAAGATGTCAGGTATATCATAGCCAAGGTTCTAAGCGATAGTATAATTTTGACGTTAAAGGATGTATACTATTAGCTTAGTTGTAAACAAACTCGGTAAAAACATGATCGCCTTTGCCGAAGACCTTTCGTATTCCCAAGGCAATAAAAATATTTTGTGATCAAAGGTAAAAATAATAACATAGAGCAATTAAAAATGACAAACTTTTTAAATTACAAAGAAAACTTTCATTCTTTGAGCTGAATCAATGCCCCGACTTAAAAATTCGAAATTTTCATGTAGCAAAAAGATCGATCTACCATCTGTAGTATCAAGTGCCCAACATCGATCAGTCGATTTCTCCTAACCTGATAACAGCTGTTCATGATTTTCTTACGTGCACGGTAAACCTCTGAAGGCACTTGAAAATTATACATCTGAGGAAAATAGTCCTCCCGCGGAAAATTTTACAACAAGAATCTTGTTGTGCGCCAGAAAGTCAAAAACTGATACGGCGCCCTATTCATAAACACAATCACGCAACTTTGTTGTCATCCCCAGTCCTTTTAGACGAACGCGGTCCTTACGATTTCGAGATTGCATACATGTTTTTTTTATAAGCATTGCACTTATAAGTATATCTAGGCTCAGATATGGGGAAAAATTAAGCATATGGCAAGAATTACTTGAGCCTACGAAGAATGTTTTTTTCCTGATTTTGGCTTTTTATGGCTGGAATTTTACGGATTTTCAGTATTTCCCTAAATTTATGCTTTAGATTTAAGCATCCCCTCAAGCATTTTTCAGCCTTATTAAGCTTTCGACCTAAGCATCTCTAAGCCCATTTTCGGATTTTTGTATGCTTATAAAAAAAAACATGTCCCTTTAGAGCTTCAGCGTGGTGGGCAGAAAACAACCACAATCTGATCTCAGGTTAATTTCTCCTTGATACGTTATTAGAGTTCTAAGTCAATCATCTTTGAAATGAGTATTTTTTCTTGTGTGTTATTTTCTTAGTAATAACTTCACTTCCACGATAATTTATTAAATGGAGTACTGTTTCAATCCCTAAACGAATTTTTAGTATATAATTTTTGACTGAAGATCGTAACAAAAGTTGCGTGAAACTTAGTATCAAACAATTCTTACCTCGACTGCAATTTATTGAGTAAGGGATTGATAAATTTACTCTGGAAAATCTATATCAAATCCAATGTTTTTTACAATAAAGTCTTATTTGGCTGGTGAACGAATAAAGCATTGTTGAAAGTTGAATTTTCTATGCCTTTGCACAGTTTCTCTATTTGCCGGGCAAAATAAGATCCAAAAATTGGGCTAAATTTTAAGATTTATCCTTTATGGTAAATAACAAGGTGATCTTTGACAAGGGTTACCCCCGGGGGAGGGGGCTGAAGGTAAACCTACCATACGCGCGGCCCTGTTAAGGGTACATTAAAGGAAGAAATTTTGGCGGATTTCAAAGGCCTTATTTTGGGCCGCACGTATGGTCGTTTTTGAGTCGAGTCCCCCCCCCCGGGATTACCAAATGGGCAGTCCTCCTGCAGAATAAGCTCAAAAAGGTTAACCTAACCTTGAAAAAAGATCATATGTTGTTGATACTGTATTTGACACAGAAGTGCTTTGCGAGCTCAAGAACCAACAAAAAAAATGCAGTCGATTCGAAAAGTTTTGAACCCTTTTTTGGGCATTTTATGATGACTTCAATTTTAAGTACAAATTCTCTGCAAACAAGGTTTTAAAAACCAACTATTTCAAACTGCAGAGGGGGCTCAAAAATCATTGAACTCAAATGGGTAAGCCATAAACTAATTTTATCAGTCCAGCAGGTATAAATTTGAATGTTGAGCACCAAATCTAGATTTAGATTTTCTGACAAAACACCAAAGTTGGTTTTGAATATCAAGGCTGTTCGTTTTAAATGGAAGGAAAATAATTGTAACGTTTTTCAATTGAAATTGCAAAATATAAATTTGTATTTTTTTACTAATTTTTAATCGATTCCTATAATAAATGGAAAGAACAAAATTTACCGATATGACTGAAAAAAAATTCCATAATTTTTTTGCAAGAAAAACCTATATACATAAAACAATTGATTTTAGTTGATTTTAGTGGTTAGTCCCAAAGGCATGATTATAGTATTGCATTCATGTTAGCATTTTAGTGTTATTCTGACATTACATCACGGACCCAATAGCTGATTGGTTGCAAGTGACATGAAATCAGTCAATACGTCACTTTCAGCCAATCAGCTGTTGGGTCCGCCGAAGACATTGCGATGGTGCATATCATGAATAGTTTAAAAAAATTCAATTGTCTGAGAAAAAAAAAGAAACAATTTCATACTCCTAAAGTTATCCTAAAATTTGAAACTATTATTGACGTGCATGATGATCAGAAAATGTAGCCATGATAATTTGAAATCGATAAATGCATAGCAATTATCAGTATTGTCAAAAAGCGTCCATCTATATCTATTTAGAGAAGTATTCTATACAAGGAAAACGTGATGCCAAATTTTAGTTTTTTACCGCTAACTTTTGAGAATTTTCAGCTTTTCATCGTTAATTTTACCCCCGCAAAGCTACGGTGAAATTATTTTTTTACTGTTAGCATTGTTGGAGCACTCTTTAAACAAGGCAAGTGGACAAAGAACAGAAAGAATTGAAGATGAAGACAAGAGGCTGAGGTTACTTCATCTTTTTGACGAGAATGATCATTCTTCGTGGGGAAAAATTGTTTGAAAAGGATTGGTAAATAAAAAAAAAAAATAAAAAAAATAAAAAATCTGTATCAACGAAAAACAAATTTAAAAAATGAATAAAAATTAAAGTGCATCTTACAGATTACAGCTTGGAAGGCTTGTACATATCAAAAACTTTATTCAATTTCTGTGCAAGCATCACTTTACCCTTGGCCTTTAATTTCTGATTCATAAAAGCATGCATTGGATTCAATTTGCCGGTAGCCAATAGCTCAAGATCATCATCCTCAATAGTCAGTGTGACGTCAGCGGGGCCTGGACCGAGTCCAATGACGGGTGGTGATTGGTTGAAATTCAATAAGAATTCACCTGTCAAATGAAGAATAGGCTAAATTAATATTACGTTAGAGATTCCCATAGTCGAATGATGTTTTAGATATGATATTTTCTTGGGCTTATATCAAATCACATAAAATCAGCAGGTGCAACTGGTGCATTTTTCATGTTTCTTATCTTCTCCTTTTTTCGGTACAGAGGCTAGTGGTACAGCTAATGACTGGTTCAAATATTTTCTTAGACCACAATATTAAAAAGAAAACTATGGAAGTTTTCGTCTTTCCAGATAATAGGTGGAATATTATTTGGACCGAAAGCTTTACAAGATTTAGTTTGAGAAAGGACATTTACTATACCTAGCTGGTGGTAATATGACGTTGTTTCGACGTTCATCCAACGTCATTTGAACGTTAAATGTACGTGTTCTGTTGAAGCAAGGTTAAAAGGCAGAGCTGAGACAATTATAAAAATTTATAGATGAGAAGGCCACAGACCTACCTGCTAATTTTTGTGCCCTGGTTACTTTGAATAAAAAAGCTCCTTTGATAGTTGAGAAAGCACTCGTCGTATCTTTCATTTCAGCTATTTTACTTTTGACAGTCGAAAAGAGGGCGTGAGCTTTGAGAGTTGAATCGCCACCAAGGGTGGTAGTAGGTGCAGTTGCTGTTGTTGGGGCGGCTTTAGATGCCGCTTCCATTTGCTAAATGGAGAAGAAAGTGGTTTGATTAATATGTATCAAATACCTCTTGGCTTAAGAGATAACATGAAATAAAAAGTTGAAACCGCCAATTGGGCTAGTGCAGGCTAATTTTATTTGATACTGTAAAATTAGGAGATACGAGATTCTAGAGATAAAGAAGAAGAAATTCCCTTCTTTTTGAATAAAATCATCACATCTTTATTATGTGAGCTGGAGATCCCCCTGGAAGATAGATGGGAACAAAATCGATACGTTTAATGAATAGCTAAATATTCTTATTCGTCGGAGAAGGAGGCTAAAAACAGATAAGGGTATCCAGAAAATGTACCAGGGTCTGATTAGAACATAAAAAAATCATGCAAACCTTCTTTCCAGCTTTAAAAACAGTATCCAGTTTTTGAGCCAGAGCGATTTGTCCAGACACTTTGATTTTGCCTTGCATGAAAGCTTGCATTGGGTTTAGTTTGCCATCTGCCAAAAGAATGAGATTGTCATCAGAAACTTTGATGGTGACGTCAGCTTTGGTCTTTTCGTTGCTGGTTATCTCTGGTGGAGTGGAGTTGAAATCCAAATGATAGCTGCCTATGGTGATGTATGAGGAAAAAAACTTTAGTAGTAAAGTAAGTAAGCCAGGCAACCCGAAGGCTCCTCTTTCGATAGCTCTCTACCCGAAGGTAGGAGGAGGGCGCCACTCTTTGTCCATAGATTGCTTCTCTTAATTGCGACGCATCAAGCAGAGAGGTACCAAGTACCATTCTTGTACTAAATGCAACGTCTCCAATATGACCCGGCCGGGATTGAAACCACGACTGTGGGCACCGTAGCGGGATGCTCTACTGGACCTTTGCACTACGGTCACTTTAATGAATAACCAGGATTGCATTACGATTATTAGCAATACATTGACATAATAAATATTTTAATCTTAGTACAACAATAGAATTGTTCAAGATTACAAAGCTGAATGTCTTTATTAAAAGCGCGTCAATGGAATGAATTCAGACATAACATCATTCATCGCCACTAAGCTTGAACCCAAGCCGTGTGATTTTTTTGGCGCGTAGGGTTCAGATGTCTGAAAGATCCAAGTATTGCGATTCTTAGGGATCTAAGAAGTTGTGTTTCTCGATATTTGACTTTCAAAGAAAGAGTAAAAATTATCGGGTTGATTGTGTCACGATTTAAAAGACATCATTCAACGTACCTCCTATTATTTGCTTACACAGCATTTTTAAACAAAATAAAGAACAACAACTTTCTCCCCCTTCCGAGTCACGTGAGCACAAGTTTTCAGAAATTCCTTTGTTAATTCTGCTTTGTCAGCATAGAGGCACGCTTCCTTTAATATATCATAATAACAATTGTCTTTAATACGTACCAACAGACTTTCCTTTCTCGGTAATTTGAAAACAGAATGTTCCTTTGACCGTCTTGACAAGACCAGGGTCGCTACTCAAAGCTGCTTTAAGGTCATTGAAAAGAGTCTCCGATTTCAACGATGTGGCTGTTGAACTAGTTGCTGTCATGGATACTGGCTTCACTTTGATACTGTCTCCAGCTGCAACTTTCTATAGATATATGAAAGAAAAAACAATGAGCTCTACCTAATTTGATTAAAACTCTATTATTCTAATCTCTTTTCGTAACTCAAACTAAGGAAAACGATTCTTGAGACCCTAAGGCTCATTTTCACCGGGTGTGCCACAAATAAGTTACCCTCTTTGATGTGATATTGCAGGCAGTAGAAAAGAGAATTTTCAAAGATTGTTTCAGAATCATTCATAGGAAAGCCTAATTTAAAATTTGGTGTATTACTTTTAAATTTTACTTCATTGGTTCAAAAGTTATGTTCAAAAACCTAAAATGTCAATTTAAAAAAATGTCAAAAAAGGCTAAAAACAAGGGTATCAATTTTATTAGAGAAAGGACTTCTTTTACCAAAACATTACAGTACAAAATCTTGCTCCTTGTAACACTCTTTATTTTTTCTTTATCTCTATTGTTTTTTTTAATTCTGTTTTCCCCTTGGGCATAAACAAGATGCAGAATGCTTCAATCCCCACAAAATCTTCAACATCTTTCCAAGAGTTTCCGAAGGCTTTCTGTGTGTGCATCATCGTTGAGAAAGGTGTAGTGGAGAAGGTGAAAGTTTTGAGAAAAATACCTTGTTTGAACTGTTGAAGCTCATTTTGATTCACCCTGTATTTACAGGGATGCTTAACTTTGGAAATAAGTGCTTTTTACATAATGGAAATACATTTCCTGATGCATAAAATCGTTTGTGTCGCCAGGGGGGGGGGGGGGTATCGAGTCAGTGTACTGGCCCATAGCTGGTGGGGTGGTGTATTTTTTAGGTTAAATTGAGTTAGTACAGTGTACTAAAAGGGTGGTCCTCTGAGAAAAATACAATGAAAAAGTTAGTACAGTGTACTAAAAGGGTGGTCCTCTGAGAAAAATACAATGAAAAAGTTAGTATACTGTACTAGAAAGGTTGGTGTTCTGAATTGATACACACTGAGAAGTTAGTACATTGTACTAATTTCATTGTAAAAACACACAAACCCAGTGAATTCCCATGTATATTTGCCCTAATTTGCCAGGTCCAAGCTGGTCCGAGACCTTCAAGTCAAGGCTGGTTAAGCTATACAAATTGGTACACTGATTTTCTCCCAATGTTTCCTGTTTACTTGATTGGATTTGTTTCAGATTCGCAGCATGCTCAAGTGGAGACCGGCCTTAAGTTCAATCTTGTTTACGTTTTCTTTAAGACCCTATCTACATTATGGCAACAACAAGAATTTATTAAAAAAAATCCGCTCTATTGTTTTATGTTTTTAGTAACCTTGTTGGATTGATGTTAATTGAAAAAAATCTATAAGTGAAATCACCGGGGGGAGGGGGTGAAAACGACCGTACGTTCGGCCAAAAATCAGGTCTCTAAAATTGGTCCCTTACAGTGCAGGAAAAATTTGGCTGAAAAGCGACCCTTATAGTGTAATTTTTCGAATTTATTTGCCCTTTCAGGGCAAAATCTTTTGCAATTTCTCAAATTCTACCTCAAAATTTGATATTTTATAAAATTTTACAGGGAAAGCACCTTTTTATATATTTTGTATAATATTACATTTGATAAAAGATTTTCCGTTTCAGTTTGTGTACAATGTTATTAAGTCTTTTATTTTTATTTTTCAAAAAAGAAAAACTGCTACAGCTTGCCAGACAATCAGAAATCAAGTCACAAGAAGGGAAATAACTCAAAGTTGGCTTTGAGTGTTTTGACGTGCTAATTTCATCTAATTTCACTGTATTTGATTGACTTTGCTTTGTCTGTTTCATTGTTTCAGTGTTTGTACTATATAAGGATTCAAGGGGTGGTTTCTAAACTTATCTGATCGAAAAACAGCTAGTACAGTGTACTGAAAGGGTGGTAATAAAAATCTAGTTATAGAAAAACCTCAGTACAGTGTACTAAAAGGGTGGTATCAAAGCTCCGGCTGTGGAAGAAAATTAGTACAGTGTACTAAAAGGGTGGTGTCAAAGTCCCGACCGTGAAAAAAAGTTAGTACAGTGTACTGAAAGGGTGGTGTCAAAGCCCCAACGGTGAAAAAAAGTTAGTACAGTGTACTAAAAAGAGTGGTGGTCTAATTTTTTGGAAATAAATCCAAAAATCAAGTTAGTACCCTATGGTCCAGTACACTGACTTGGTACCCCCCCCCCTGGTGTCGCTATTACAATCAATTTAATACTCTCGTTTTTCACTTTTTTGACATTTTTTAAAATTGGCATTTTAGGTTTTTAAACATAACTTTTGAACCAATGAAGTAAAATTTAAAAGTAATACACCAAATTTTAAATTAGGCTTTCCTCTAAATGATTCTGAAACAATCTTTGAAAAATCTCTTCTCTACTGCCTGCAATATCAAATCAAAGAGGGTAACTTATTTGTGGCACACCCGGTACGTTTACCTCTATCTACCTGAGGGTAGTGGACTAGAACTCTCTCGAACTAAATCAATGACGACCTCTATTAAAAAGTTTTTGTACTACCATCACCTTAATTCAAATCTTTGTTTTCCAACGACACATTATCACGTTCGTTATAAGGAAACTTCTATGATACGTATCCAAACACAAATAGCTCAAAGCACAAGAGTCAAAACTAAACCTCATTAAAACCCTAACTAAGAGGAACTATAAAGTTTTTGGGAAAAAAAAAATTCTAGAAATCTTACACTCTTGGCAGTCTTGAAAACAGTATCCAACTTTTGGGCCAAAGCGATTTGTCCTGAAACTTTGATTTTTCCTTGCATGAAAGCTTGCATGGGGTTGAGTTTTCCATCTGCCAATTTCACAAAGTCATCGTCTGAAACTTTGATGGTGACGTCACCCTTTCCACCTTGGTTCGATACGACGGGTGGTGATTGCTTGAAGTCTAATAAGTATTCAGCTGGGAAATGAAAAAAAAAAGATTTAATTTTACTTAATTTAACTATCTAGACAAGCTGCTAAGGGAACGGCTATGCGACCGTATCGCAGTGGTAGAGCACCCAGCTACGGTACGCAAGGTTGTGGGTTCAATCCCCAGCCGGGTCATACCAAAGATTCCCAAAATGGTACTTGATGCCTCTCTGCTTGATGCTCAGCAATTAAGAGAAGGATCAAGGGTAAGTGGAGCAATCCAGGAAGAAAGAGTTGCGCCCTCCCCTACCTTCGGGTAGATAGCTATCGAAAGAGGAGCCTTCGGGTCGCCTCCGACTGCGGTCGCAGGCTTAGTTTTACTTACTTTTACTTACCCTAAGAGTACACTACTCGTCAATGGCTAAGCGTTACCAATAGGGTTTATAATTTTCTAAAGGCACAAGTCAATGATTTTGGTTTGGGCGAGATTTAGAAGCTGTCTCCAAATTTATATGGCTCAATGAAAGGACGCAGACACATTCAAACAACCGCAAAGAGAATCAAAGTGCTATCAACCGAAACACATGTATCTAGGTCTTAGAGACATAGACGGAGTACGGACAGGACACATAAATAATATGATAATGATTTTTTTTTAAATAATGATTAACTATCCAAGAAGTTACCAAGTCTCACCTTCGATCTTTTTATCCACCGTGATCTGAAACAAATACGCAGCATTCATTGATTTTGCCAAGTCAGGTGCAGAAGAAAGCACAGATTTAAGCTCCGTGAAAAACTGATCAGATTTTAAATTGCTTGCACCAGTGCTGTTTGGTTGAGCTGGTGGTGGTGGAGAAGCTGAGGTGCTTGGTGAAGCTGCAACAGGCTGTATATGAAGAACGGTTATAATGAAGAATGTTAAAAACATTATATCTGGGAAAAATACTACGTTCATTTAAATTTCCCGAAGTAATTATGTAAGTGACTGTTTTTTTTTCATATCATGTAAAGTGTGTACAACGTTTATATTTTGGTGAGGATCGTACGAAGGTTAAAACAGAAACACAAACAAATTGGAGACAAAAGTTATTTTGCTTGTGGTTGAAAACATAATTCACATCTAAAATCTTGCACTCAAAACTTTCCTTAAAGTGCTTAGTAGTCCGCCCATTTTCATTTGGATAATCGTGAACGAGTTTTAAGTGCAATCATTTTCATTTTACTATTAAAAACATATAATAGAAAATAAAGAACTCTAGCAAACATTATCAAGATGACTCACGGACTATACAATCTTAGTAGTGTGCTGTGTCTTAGTCCAGTCGCTTTTGAATTCCTATCGAGACCTACCAGTGTATTAACCAAACTTGAACGATACCAAGTTCTCATTTGTTAACGCATCAATGCCATGATTTCAATTAATTTGACACAAGTCAACCCTGATGAAGTGTATCTCGCTTTTTTCAGAAAATTGGAAGACTTTGGACTTACCGTCACATCCTTATGGAAATCTACATATCCTCCTTTGATGACGACATTTCCATTCTCCTTCACTTTGACTTGGAAATGAACACGCGAGCCTTCACACCACATCTCTGTCACCAACGTCTGTCCAGGTATGACCGGCTTTGAGAATTGTCCTTACGAAAGAAAATAACAGACCTTTTTAAAATATATAAAAATGAATGCTATAGTGAGATAAAACATCTCGCGTTCATAATTCGAGGTCGGAGATGGAATTGAAACTGGTGGTAAATTTGTTCGAATTGGATTCTAGTCCTGTAGAATTTGGTCGAAAACAGAGTCAACCTAGAAAAAATTCAGATAAAAGGTTTCTATATACCGTTGGAAAGATAATTTTATCAGCTTTCGAATGAGGGGTAGAGTCACATTTTACACCTTGGGCAAAAAAAGTTATTGACAAAATGGTGACAGGTGGTATTTTTGCTAAATTCCGAAAATGAGCACTTCAGAGGCTTTTGAACAGTTCACTATAAGTCAGGATTGGCTCATGATACAACCTTGAAACTTTGCAAAACTTCTCTGAGAATGGTAAGGAGTATTTAAAAAATTCAAAATTTCAAAAAAAAAATCGAAAAAAATGATGACGTCATCAAAAATGACAATTTCTGTTAAAAAAGCATGTTTTTCGACAAAGTTTTAACGCAAACGTAGTTTAGAACCAAACCACACATTCTTTCCTACAAAATTGTTTATAGCCCTTATCGAAACAATAGCAATTAGCTTTAGAAAATGATAGGAATTGCTGACATCAGAAAAATTGCTAATGACTTTTTATAACCTTAGATTAAAACGTGCTGCCAATTCCCGAAGCACAGAAAAGCCTTTACGTTTCTTCAATTTTAATTGGGGTTGAGCAAGGATTTGTGAACTTTTAAAAAACGCTCTGTTGAAATGTTCTGTTCAAATGAATGTGAAATAGCAATAGTGCAGTTTGTGTACTATAACTTGTGAATAAGATGGAAAATATTCGAAAGGTTGAGGCAATTTTTTCATATTTTTTCTTTCGTTTAGAATACCTGCATTAAAACTAGAAATAATAATTTGAACATGAAATATAGCAATGGATGTTGAAGGAGAGCTTTTATGTGTGATATGTGGTGAAGCCGAAGCAACCAAGGATGATCTGAACCAAGTAGGCAGATATTGGAACCCTCAGAAAGACAACGAGCATCCTTTAGAGGCACTTATTACGTTGGCTGAAAATTGTTGCTTGGAAAACCTCTCTTCGAAGCTTAAGAAGAACAAAGAAAATAACATCAAAACTTATACGCACAAAAACTGCAGAACGAAATTACGAAACCAGGCTCGGTCAACAAAAAGGAAATCGGCAGATGAACCTGAGTCTAGGTCAAGTAAGCGGCTTCGGGGAGGTGCGTTTGACTTTAAAAAGCTATGCTTTTATTGCGAAAAGCCATGTGAGTTTGATAGCAAGCATCCAGATCGTTTCAAGAAATATTGCGAGGTTCGCACGTTAGAGACAGACATTCACAAAGAAACGCTTGATCTTTGCAAGTTACGAAACGATGAATATGCCATGAACATTCAAAGGAGATTGTTATCCGAAAAAGATCTTGTTGCACCTGAAGCACGTTATCACATATCTTGTAGATCATCATTTGAAAACTCCAGTAAACAGAAATCCATTGGTCGCCCAGCCGCTTCAAGTAAGCTAGAACTGTTTGAATCTACTCATTTCTTGTATATAACTCATTACCTTTTAAATGTCCTTGATTTCTAGCACTAGATACGCTACAATAATTTATTTTGTGATAAGTTTTTATTCTTTACTTTTCTAGGGGAAATTGCCAGTGTTTCAATATATCGATCTACTTTGGACATCGAGTTATCTATTCAAAAGCATGTGTCCTAGTTGGTCCGGTTACATGAGTGCAACTTTCAATGGGCAACCGTTACCAGAATCCCACGTGACTATGCTGCCGATCATTGATTTGCATGCAACTGATCCCAGTGCTTTGTATTCACTTCTTTTGTATTTAATCGACCAGAGTACCAAACTCAACATCCAAGTACCGTGTGTAACATTTGACCAGCAACTTTCTATCAAGGCATATGAAATCGTCGAATCAAAGAAAATGAAAGTGTTTGTTCGTCTTGGTGGGTTTCACCAGCTTATGAGCTTTTTAGGTTCAGTTGGCAATCTGATGGGAGGATCTGGCCTCGATAAAGCCCTTGAAACTGTCTATGCCCCTGTTACCGTCGGACATATGTTTACTGGAAAGGCTTATTCCCGCTCTGTCCGTGGTCACCTTCTTTGTGCGACTGCACTCCAATCCATTTTGATGGAAGAATTCTGGAATAAACTAACCACGTCAGAAAAAGAAGAATTACAAGGGTTTTATGATTCAGACGACCCCAGTCAACACGAGAGCAAAGATTTGAGTGTAAAGCTGAAAAATTGGATCGAAGCCAAACACAAAGCAGTCTCCACAGATTCAAGAACGGCTGCTTTATGGTCGAGCTATGTTAGATACGTCGGGATCGTTCAAGATTTTATACGAGCCGAAAGGACCAATGATTGGAACATACACATCACGACAACCAATGCAATGTTGAACCTATTTGCAGCAACTGGCCACAACAACTATGCAAAATCCTGCAGGCTATATCTCCAGTCGATCGCTAAGCTTGAAATCAACCAACCAGAAGTCTATGCAGAATTTTTGAAAGGCAATCACACTGTTCGAAGAACGCTGAAGAGTTGGGCTGGTATTTGGACCGATTTATCGATCGAACAAATCTTGATGAGATCACTGAAAGGAAGATCAGGGGTTGTAGGCAAAGGCATAACGGAGAATGTCCTACGTGTCTGGACCAAAACGATGCATCGTTGCGCGGAAATTTCAGAAGCTATGGATTCAATGGTCTCCAAATCAACATCAACACAGTCACCAAAACACAAAGAGAGATGTTTGCTGGCAGAATCAAGCGTGATTACGAAGACTTTCAAAAGATCAAGGTAAAACACTTCTTTCAACTCCACATATTATTTGGATTGTAAGAAGCCTAATGTGAAATCAAATATTGTTATGAGTAAATTATATAACGATTTGAGCTATAGATTGCTGTCCAGGCCGAACAAAACTATAGGAATAGAAACAAATTGTAGGGTAAAGATGACAGTTGGTTATTTTCTTTCTCCTTCTATTTTTATACAGGCTTGGTTCGTGAATCGCAATCCTTTCACCGCTGGGAAGGAACTTGTATCTCTTGAATCAGGACTGGTAGATCACGACAACAGTCTTAACTGTGACAAAGCTGAAGAAGTTGGGGCAGCAATTCATAAAGAAATGGAAGGCAAATCGTACACTGATTTTCATGCGAAAAAAAGCAAACAAATCACCAATCTGCTAAGTCTCTACTCAAATGTGAATATCGACAAAGATAAAGTTACGGTAGACCCATTGACACTCTTCCTCCGACTGATAGTTCTCGTTGAGCGAAAACCCGAGAAGGAAATCGCCGAGTATTTCGATTACGAGTTGGCACCTTATCCTATGGCACTGTTCAAAGATGGTCTGATGCGCACAGCTAAAAAATCCGCTCTAAAACCATTTCTTCAAAAAGGTATCTCCACGGTTGAACCTAAAACGGGACCCGAAACAGTTAGAATCGTCGATGGTGGAGCTTTGCTGTGGTGTTGCGACTGGAAGAAGAACGAAACCTTCGATACTATCTTTGAGAGATATGCTAGTTTCTTGAAGCAATTAAAGATTGACACGATCGTGTTTGACGGATATGACATGTCAACGAAAGATTCAACACATCAAAAACGGGCCGGTTCTATATCTCAAGATATCGATATCAAAGGAGGCAACCCCTGCCCTGCGAATCGGAAAGACTTTCTTGGGAACTACCAGAACAAGAAGCATTTTGTTGAGCACCTGGCAGCACATCTTAGCTCTACCTTCAAAGTAATCGAATGCCCTAGCGATGCTGACACCTCAATTGTGAAAGAAGCACTGATCATTGCCAAAAATTCAATTGTGACGGTATTTTCCGACGATACCGATGTTCTTTGCTTGCTAGCCCACCATGCTTTCAAAGATCCGTCACTCAAAGATATATATCTTGGCGACATGACCAAAAGGAAAGGCCGCAAAAGGGAGTTTTATAAGATATCTGACATCACAACAAACAACGAGAAGCTTTGCCAATATTTGTTGTTTGCACATGCTTTCACTGGATGTGATACAACTTCAGCCATCCACAATATTGGTAAGACATCAATATACCAAAAAATTGCTGCTTCACCTGAATTACAATCACTCGCCAGCAAATTTTATGAAGAAGCATCTCCTGAAGAAATAGGAAACGCTACAATACGTTTTTTTGAGCTCCTTCATTCTCCATCGGATTCATTATCTGTTATCAGAAAATCAAAATACGAGCAAATGGTTTTATCCAATCGTGCCAGCATCGATCCTTCGACGTTACCTCCATCTCCAAGGGCAGCATATTTCCATGGGCTAAGAGTCTACCATCAGATCAAAGTATGGAGGGATCTAAGAGACTTAGACTTCATGCCACTCAATTGGGGCTGGCAACTCGTTGGAGATTTGTTGTTTCCAATCATGACGGACGAAGAAGCTGGTCCTCCTGACTTGTTGAAAATCATTCGATGTGGGTGCAAAAGTGGATGCGATAGCAATCGTTGTACCTGTCGTAAATCAGGTCTGAAATGTACCACTTTTTGCAAAGAGTGTCTTGGTACATCGTGTAGAAATATCGAAATCGATAATGATAATGAGGACAATGTTCCTATTTATGACGTAGATCTTGAAGATAGAAACTTTATGGATATTTTTGTTTAGCTCAGTACAACTTTTTATTAGAAATGTCGTCTTCATAAGTAGGTTTCTTGCAAAATTATGTTTTTCATGCTTCCAGTCAGTGTTTTTTATTAAGGATTTTACGAATAGTTTAAAATGAATTAATGTCGTATCGAGTCTCACGTTGGAGTTTGCTTTAACTTTTCACATCTACCATCTAATTCACTCGTTATAAGCTAACCTTGCTCAGAATCGATCTTTTGAGAAGCATCGATGATGTTTATGGCTAAATTTTACTAAAGTCTATTCACGATAAGTGTGCACTCTTTTTTCTTTTACCTATAACTTTTGAAGGAATTATTCAATCTTTATAAATTTGGTGTCATTGGAAAGATATTAGTGAGTGGAACAATTTAAAATAAAAAAATCTTCAAAAAGATTCTGAAAATGAAGATGAAAATGAAGAAGAAAAAAATGAAGATCTTGTAGAAAGGTGCTATAACTATCATTTTCACTAAAGTGAAACCTTGATCATCGAACGTCCTCACTGTGAAAAAACTTCTCAAAAATAATCATTCAGTCAAAAGATATCAAACAAAGTTATAAGCTAATTGACGTCTAGAAACGCTGTTTTCTGCTGTTTTCTACTGTTTTTTGGGGTCAATCACATGTTAACTTTGTATCATAACTTTGCATTGAATAAATATTTCAGTAAAATTTCTTCACAGTGATGACTTCCAAAGATCAAAGAATCTCTGCACTGAAAATGAAAGTTATAGCACTTTTCTACAAGATCTTCATTTTTTTCTTCTTCATTTTCAACTTCATTTTTAGAATCTTTTTGAAGATTTTTTTATTTCAAATTGTTCCACTCACAAATATCTCTCCAACGATACCAAATTTATAAAGATTGAAGAATTCCTTCAAAAGTTATAAGTAAAAGAAAAAAGAGTGCACACTTATCGTGAATAGACTTTAAATTTATGTCAGTTTTATGATTAGCAGATAATGTGTAGAAAATATTAGGTCATTTTAATATAAACTTACTTCGCATTAAAACAGTTTTAGTTATATTTTGTCGAAAAACATGCTTTTTTTAACAAAAATTGTCATTTTTGATGACGTCATCATTTTTTTCGATTTTTATTTTGAAATTTTGAATTTTCTAAATACTCCTTACCATTCTCAGAGAAGTTTTGCAAAGTTTCAAGGTTGTATCATGAGCCGATCCTGACTTATAGCGAACTGTTCAAAAGCCTTTGAAGTGCTCATTTTCGGAATTTAGCAAAAATACCACCTGTCACCATTTTGTCAATAACTTTTTTTGCCCAAGGTGTAAAATGTGACTCTACCCCTCATTCGAAAGCTAATAAAATTATCTTTCCAACGGTATATAGAAACCTTTTATCTGAATTTTTTCTAGGTCGACTATAAATTCTACAGGACTATTCGGGGATTTGAATTATTGAAGTATTCTAATATGGGAGCTTCTCCTAAACGAGGACTAAGAATTTATTCGAAAAAAGGTTCTGAATTAAAAAAGACGGTCGCATCAATTTGTCCTCGAGTTGATTGAGAATTACAATACCTTTGATGGATTTGAACAACGACACGTCGTGTTTGACGTACGTCTTCAAAATGTGACGTAAACCGTAGCCGTAGGTACAGAGTCCGTGCAAAATCGGCTCCTTGAAACCTAGAGAAAAAAAATTAAGGGAAAGGGTGCAATACAATATCTATTTGTGCTCTTATAATAATTTAAACTCGAAGTTGAAAATAAACATAAAGAGGGTAGGAGAAGAATTCTTTCTTTGCCGTGGATAAGACTTCCCAAAAGGCTGCAAAGGCAATGCAAGGTTTGACAGAAGGGGAATCGAAGGCTTATTAAAGTAGATCACGTGACGTCCGAAGAACATTTTTACCTCGCCTAGCCAACCTGACTCAATATAAATCATCCCTAAAGAAACCAGGATTTACTTACCGACCATGCTGGCAATGTCTTGGTCAATGTGTAGAGGGTTGGGATCACCGTTTAATCGATAATAAGCTGCTTGGTTAGTACCAGTCTTCTCTTCACAGACAGCATCTGGTGCACGCCGTGGCGGCGGTAAGGCTGAAACCTATACATTGAAAAGTTTTGTAATACACTGTGTCCAGAATAAATCGGGAAAGAATTTATATGGCGAAACATAATAATCGTTTCTTTCAACTTTCATGAAATTAACAATTTGATTTCTTTTTCAATACCGTGGAAAAGTTTCTGATAAATTCGAAAAATCGCTAAGGCAATTAAATGCACCATGCAAAGTTGTTTTCACCACACGCAAGTTAAAAACGATCCTACCTTCATTAAAACCTAAGGTCGAAAAGCATCTACGAAGCAGTGTAGTTTATCTCTTTAAATGTCCGCGATGTAACTCGCGCTATGTCGGACAAACCGTTCGTCATCTGATTACACGCTTTAAGGAGCACACAAGGAGTCAAGTGGGAAAACATTTCATTGATTGTGGTAGAGAGATATCCCTTGAGGATGTCTCTATAATTGGTATGTTATCAAAGAATGAACAACACTTAATGACACTGGAAGCTTTGTTTATTAAAGACTTAAAACCTGAATTGAACACAAAAGACGAATACAAAATCCGCACGTTAGTGCTAAAAATATAATTGTTTTTTTATTCATTTTTAATTTTTCGTTTCGCTTTATGTATTGGTTTCTAATTTTTTGATTTCTCGATTTTTTTTTTAAACATGTTTTTAGTATTTATGGGAAGGTTGTTGTATGAGGATGCTTTTTACGAAGTTGTATATGTTTTGAATTTTCTACTGTTTTTTAAACGGTTCTTATATTTGTTTTTAGATATTAAATCTGATGATGGGAAGAATCTCCCGAAATATATTATGAAAATAAAAATAAAATTGTTGGTCACACCCTTTTCAATGATTTCTTTTTCTTTCAAAAACCCTGTCCAATTGCCTTGGGAATTGTTTATCTGTAGATTGAGTACAGAATTACTAATCATAGTGTTATGATTCCTTATTCAACAAAATAAGTGATTTTATCGATTATAATTTATGTCTCCTCTACTTTTTTTCCGGACACACTTTAGAATACGCATGTTGCAATTCGCATGATGGCTCAATTTTAGCGTATTTGTCATTGGGCACAGAACGTACTTTTGGTAGAGAATGTGTTTTTGACCTAGTATTATTGTAGTACAACACCCTAATATTTAAAAAAAAATATGCAATGTGTTTTCCTAGATATTCAAGCCAATAAAATCCTACAATGCAAACCAAAAGTCTATTCCCGATTTAAGTTATCTTTTCTTCATCATTTTTCAAAAGGATTCTCACCTGGACATCTGATTTTCCTCTTCTACCAATACCGCCACTGCCCAGGAACAAAACCACAAACTGATTCTTACACACCACATCATTGTTTGAGTCCATCACTTCAGATTCAATGATAACTTGAGTGAATTTCCTTTTATCCAAACAATCCACAACTCTGGTACGCGTGGTGAATTCACCAGAAGATGGGATTGGTTTCATCAGCTCAATGTATTGTTCACCATGGACAGCCTTACCAAAGAAAATAGAAAATGCATGGTTTAGGCTCAAAGTCTAAAAGGCTAAAAAACGCAGTCATAAACGATCTGAAGGTTCCCTTTTCGATAATAATTGTCTACACAAAGGTAGGGAAAACACAACTCTTTCTCCCTTACTTTATCCTCTTAACATTGATACATTTGTGCACTAAAGCAGAGAGGCATCATGTTCCATTTTTCAAGTATTTGATCCTGTTTGGTCGAACCCACTACCTTGCGCACCGTGGCCAAATTTGCTACTTTATTTTGTGACAAACTTCTCACTGATCCCTATAATATCACCATTGAATACCTACCTACTTATCGTAAATTGAAATTCGATTTGAATTTCTTTTATTATACTTGTGATCATGGTGCAAAGAAGACACCGAAACGTCAAATAATGAATAAAATTATAAAATTAAATTTCTGGTTTTCACTTTTTTTATCTATTTTATCTGGCCCAGCAAGAAATTTTTTCAATACTTATTTCTAAATCTCAGATAAGCAATCTCGAGGAGGGCAGCCATCCATTGATTCTCCAAATCCCAGTTGGCGATTTCGAGAAATCTTGTATATTGTAATCTTCATTTTTTGTTCAAAATAATTTGGGATTTTGAGACTCCTTTCAGCGTTAACCAATTAATTGCCTCATTGACATCAACAATAAATTTTGAAATGCTTTCATTTGCAACTTATCAAAAGAATTAAAATTACATCTAAGCTGACAAAAGACTGCCTTCTCAAAGAGATTTCTAATTCCCGCCTAGACTGAGATTTTTGAAAAACTCACCCTTGATAAATCAATCTGGTCAAAGCCAGGGACACCGACAATATCTTTGAACACTGAATCTTGTCCCATCACTGATGCAAAAGTTGGTATAACACAGAAGTCTGAATGTCCTTCATAGATGAATGGTAAATCGTCTGGTAGACCTGCTCCAATACTCAATGCATATCTAATCACATCACCAGAGGTGTAGGCAAAATGGAGATCAGGGATGCGGTGTGCTTGCATTCTTTCCAGAGCTGTTGCATTGGCTGGTAAAGGAGACGCAGGAATGTCTCTGATTTGTTCCATAATGTGTGCAGCACCAGCCTGGTTATCATCGACTGGTGTGGAGACTGAAAAATCTGATAATCTGGACCAATTTTCAGCGACGGATTCGACGGTTGGATTGTCAGCAACAAACTGACGAAGTTGCATACCTTAGAAAATAATACATTTACACAAAATAGTAATTTCTAGGAAATTGCCTTATTTATTTCTCACAACTCTTAAAACTTCCCATCGGGGAATGAGACTTGGTCCTTACGAAGTAGGAATTCCTCTACGTGCAACTACATGTTAAGTTGTTAGCTCATAGCGTCCCAAATTTGATTCAAGGAAAAATACACTATTTCTATGATAAGTGTCTTGCGGTCTAAGGTCGAATGATATAAAAAGCCTAATTCTTGACGTTGTAAAATTAAAGTGCAAGAAAGTAATTAATTTTTAGAACTGAAACTTTTTAATTTTATTAAACTCAAGAGACAATGAAATGTTTTATACCCTGTGATCTTTGAAGTCTTGTTTTACAGGCGAATCCTCCAGCTGCTTCCACCAAGCTACCTGTTTCCTGGCAATCTTCATGGCAAAGGTAGATAACAAAAGGACAGATGTGTTGTGGTTGTAAATCCGTTCCTTCAGGGAACACATCTAAAGTCATTCTGGTCATTGCCAAAGGAGCAATTGTATTGACAAAGATGTTTCTTCCTTTACCTAAAAATGAAAAATTAAATTTTAGTAATAGAGCTTACATGTTTTAAAGGTAAATCTTTCTGGGAAGATGTAATAGAAATTAAGAGCCAGTTTTTTTAAGAATGTTAAGATGTTAAGATGTTAAGAAAATCAAGATTAAAAATCATAGGTTTTTCTTTTAATCCTAAGAGACCAGGTGGTTGTCTTTCAGGAACAGAAGAGTTGGAGGCCAGACAATGTTGGGATTTCTAGGCAAATTGGGCTAAAGTTGGTACTTTTTTGAGACCTAATTGGCTTTTCGGGCCTCTAGGAGCCAGTATTTATTGCAATTACTTCAAATGGATAGACTAGGGACTGGACTATCAGAAATTATTATTTTGAGCAGGAATAAACTCTCATGGGACAGGTCAGATGGCTCTAAAATACCCCTAAAATCAATTTTGTAGTGTTTTTGTGACGTCATAACTCATGCTACCATTTTGAAAATTTTGATTTTTTTTAAAAATTGTATAGTTTACCGGCCATAGTTTCAGAATCACTAAAAACCAATTCCTCATTTTGATTTGAGAAAGCATGGTTCTATATCGAAAAACTTTTTAAGTGCCAAAAAATGTCAAAAACTTCAAATTAGCATAAATCCGCCATCATGGATTTTCAGACCAAAATATTTTGGGATTTTACTCAGTTCATTGCACTTAAAAACATATCCATAGCGTCAGCCCCCCCCTGCTAATTTTTCCCCAAAAAGGAGGAGACTGGAAGTACACCACTTTTTTGGGGGGAGCTAAACTCTCATCACTTAACGTGGGGGCTAAAATAATTCAGCTTAATAGTTGACTTTTTATAAAAAGGGTGCAAAATATTTTATCTTACACTTAGAACTGAACGCAATTTACATTGGAAAAACCTTTTTTACTGGATCAATTTTTTGAAAGTGTCTAGGGTCAAAAGTCCTGGGGGCTAACAAAAAATTCATAAATCTTTGGGGGGACTTAAAACTCAGGGGGGACCTAATTTTTTGCTTGGGACCTAAACCCAGGCTGACGCTATGATTTCCAAAAATGAAAAAAATCTAAGTTTCAAACTATTGGACCTGCCCCATTCTTAAAAAAACTGGCTCTTAAGCTGCAAATTAATTAAAGATCATTATTTACGCACATCAGTTATACGTTTAAAATATATTTGCATAGAATATACTGAATCAGCTGATGAATTTTTGACTTTGAGAAAAATTTATACCTTCAATGCTAAGAGTATTACACAGACCAAGGAGAGCCATTTTGGCTGCTGAGTAGTTACTTTGACCAAAGTTTCCGTAGAGACCAGCAGGTGATGTTGTCATAATAATGCGCCCATATCTTTGTTTACGCATGTGCGGCCATGCAGCTTTAGTCACTTTAAATGCTCCTTTCACATGAACCTGGGATTAAATAGATAATTCAAAAGTTTTAACAATGTTTGTGATATTACAGAGAGACCCTACAACCCATGTACCATTTGAAAGCACACATAGAGTTAGTTGGATCATGGTTGATATTTTCTCGGAATAGCCCTGTGTAAACCATATCCATCCTATGCAAGGTCATAGAAATTCAAAATAATGTTTAATTCATGCACAAAATCTGAAAATGTTGTGAAAATGAAGTGAAGAGGAAAGGCAGAGATGAGACAGTTGTTCTATCTTTTGTTTATAAAATGCTGTGTAAGCAAATGGTAGGAGATACCTCAAATATGATATCCTTTAACTTCAGTTCAGTGGTATAAAATAATAGTTATAAGCTCAAACAAACCTGAAAGACTTTATCCCAGTCTTCATCTTTCATGTTCAGGAAGGATCGATCACGTAATATGCCAGCATTATTGATCACAATATCCACTTTACCATAATTTTGAATTGCGGTATCAATAATCTTTTCCCCTTCTTCTACAGAATCATAATTGGCAACCGCTTGACCTTAAAAGTTGAAATAAAAAGATGGAGATACCAGCAAAATAATCATCAGAAATGGTTTAATCAAAAATACAATATTTTTTTTAGAAATGGTTATTTCAAAAAAATGAGTCTGTACCTAACTTTTTAATATTTACTGAATCCATTTTTTAATGGATATTTAATGGATATCACAATTCTAAAACGGGTGTGCCAGAAAAAAGTTACTCATTTTGAAATTAAATTTCTTAAAGTTTTTTTAAAGTTTTAAACCATCTTTATTGGAGGGAGCAAAGATAAACTTGATCTATCTTTGGTCATTTTAGCATAATTGGGCCATTAGATCAAAAGCTAAGCTAAAATGAAAAACAAATATAATTTTGGAGTTGTTCAATAGGAGATATAGGAGTTTAAGTTTAGACTGATAGAGTGCCCGCCGCCAAACCAACAAATCCAAACCCAGAAATCTGAAGGGCACCTAGGACAGGTTAGTAGAGGGGGCTAATGCCTTGCAATTCTTTGGGGTTACCTATTCATTAAGGGTACCTAGCTGTCTTGATGGAGGCTCTGAAGGCTGGTTATATTTTCCAAATCGAATATTTCAAAATATTTCAAATTATTGAATTTTTTTACCCCAGACATAGTTTCCCATCCAATTTCTCTTTCGTTTCCCATCACGCCATCTTTGCTATATTTTTCTAATGTGGTTGTTTTGATTTACAGCCGCCATCTTTATAGCATAACAACAAACTTTTTTGGCTGAATGGGGGTACCTAACTAAAAGCAATTTCTCAAGGGGACCTAAATTGCTGGGGGCACCATGCTCAATGGGGGCTGAAACCATGTTTGTCGCGTGGGTGACATCATACACTCCATTGTGATGCAGCAAATTTCTTCTTCTTCATTTTTGAGGAGGGCAAAAGATGAAAATGGTACCAAGATTTAGCTCATGAAAGCCACCATTCATACTTACAAACTTTGAAAGCCCCACAACTTGCTATCAATTTCAATTGAAGTTAACAGTAAATTTCTTTGATCTTTGACTATTATTTTTTCTTTTGTAAATTGGTCAAAGAATTGGGTATAGTCCAACAAAATAGCAATGTAATGTAAATGGCAAATTTTTTGTCTGTGGCGCCATTTTATACCCTTTCTTGCCATATAAATTTGAATTTTTTGGTATTTTAAAACAGTTTGTGAACCACCATTCTAGATAGTGCAGGTTCGAAACATTTTTTAAATAGGGGAGATGCATATATAGGGGGGGATGAAATATCAATGGGGATATCAGACCCCTCTGCACACTATGTATCACATGCTAAAATGAATAAGTAAATGATATTAAATGTATATTTCAGAAAATAAACACTTACAAATTGAGATTTAGCATTGTTTACAGGGTTCGAATTATAGCTTCGCTCTTCGCAAAATGCGAAGTGAATTTTAGATTTAGCGACCCAAAAAGATTTCCCAACTCAAAAATGCGAAGTTAAAAAACTATAAGAAAACGCCTATTTTGCTACACACATATTTGTTTATCTATTGCTTTATAAACTTGCCACTTCGCTACTTTATTCATTCGTCTATCTATTGCTTTATCAACTTGTCAATTTGCCACTTCATTCATTCGTTTATCTATTGCTTTATAAACTCGCAACTTTATTCACTCGTTTATCCATTGCTTCATCTAAAACTCGTTACTTCAAAACTTCACTATACTTTGCTTTGTCTATAATCTCTTACTTCAAATCTAACTTCGCTTTTCTCGAGAAATGAATTGAAGATACTTTCGCATTTTCTTCCAAACAACATTGCAAAATACTAAAAATGTTTCGCAAACAGTGAAAAAATTTAGCCTGTGGCACTCCTCTGTTACCTCGCTTCGCTTGGAAAAATAGCGAAGCTCCTAAAATTTATAATTCGAACCCTGGTTTATCATTGTGACACCCCTGTATTTGGATCATTCTATCGTTGGCGCAAAATAAGGCGGAACTAAGTAACGCCTTTGGCCATGACTTGCCAGGGGGGGGGGCACGCAGTTACTACAAGACAGTATGACACTTACTACCGTGGTGGTACTGTATTCAGAAGTTATGAAAACAGTTACTACACAGTGTATTAACTGCTGTTTGGGGGTGGAATTTGAAATTTTTCTCAGACTCAACTTTGAAATTATGCTTCCCCTAATTATCATTAAAATGTTCTCAACCTGTTAACCAAGTAAATTAAAAGAAAATCTAGCACAAAAATGGCTTTAGGTTGAAAAATAATCGCAATTTAGGGTAATTTCGAGCATGTTTTTGATGATATCACTCAAAAACAGGGGTGGTACCTGGAAATCTTTTCTGAAAACAGTTACTACCAAGGTGTAGTAACTGCAAAGGGTGGTGGTCCTGAAAAAAAGTGTTGAAAAAGCACTTACTACACATCATGTCTTGTAGTAACTGCGTGCCCCCCCCTGGACTTGCCGCCCCATCTTGCGAGCGTGAGCTAATCATTTTTTTCAGGCGCACTAAAGGGGAAAACCAAAGTGATCGATATTCGAAGGAAGAAGGTCAGAAAAAAGCCCATTGACCAAAAGATGTATTTTGTGGTTGAGAATCGATCTTATGAAGATGAAAAAATTTTGGCAACCCTGAAAAACTCTAATTTCGATCTTCTTTAAGGTAAAGAGGTTGCGGGATTCGGGTTAGCGAGGCAAAATTGCTAAAAAGCTGGTAAAACTGTAATCCTTTTAAATATTAAAGTTCCAGCCGCACTGCTGCTGGGGGCTAACGATAAAAACTGGAATTGCCATTGAGATAAGCACAATCACACAACTTTGTTGTAACTTCCACTTCCAGTCCTTTTAGACAAACGCAGTCCTTACGATTTTGAGATGGCATATTCATCAGATTGTTGGTTTTCACCTATCCCTTGAGAGCTTTATTGTGGAGGGTAGAAAACACTCACAATCTGATCTCAGGTTAGGCAGAGAAAGCTGGACTGAATTTGTCTTTCCAAAATAGGTAAGTAAAATTTTGTCCATCAAATTCTTCAGACAGCTTGGTAAAATCCTTGTGTCAGGGGGTGTAAAAAGAATGTGAGAGCTTATTTGTATCAAAAACAAAACACACGGATTTTACCAATATGTCATATAGACAAAAAATTGCACTATCCAAACAATACAAATTGATATAAAACACCATTGATGCAATGAGGGGAAATCCAAATTTCCCAGAAATATAATGAAAGTGGTGATGAAATATCACTTATCAAAAAACCCTTCTTCTTCCGCATTTAAAATGCTGTAAATAGCCTGGGAATCCAAGCTCATTGTAATCTTAGAAAAACAAACAATTTCAAAACTACTAAAAACCACATCAAAACATCAGCCACATGTATTTAGACTTCCAGACGACAGCCCTTTTGTTTCATTCTAAATGAATCTATGATTTCATTTTCATTTGTTTTCCCTTTTTCTCTGCAGAGTCAGTTTTTTCGGAATTATCAAAATGCGCGCGGAAGTACTGCTAAATAATAAGTTAAAAGCTAATCAATCGTTTTAAACAAGCGTTAAACAAGCAGCAAAAATATCATGAACTAGACCGTGAACAAGTTTAACACTTGGATTCCCAGGCTATGCTGTAAAGTGCACCTCGTAAAATTTGTTATAGTGGGTAGGCGGCAATCGCAAATATCTTCATTTTGCATCCTCGTTTGGTCTAAAAAGTGAGTCAGTTGGTCGGTCGGTCGTAAAATTTTTCGGGTTTTCTTAAATTTTGTCTGTGAGGCGGTTAAAAGGGCGTTATAAACTGAGTCGAAGTAAGAAAAATGTTCGATAGCCAAGCCAGCCAAAACGACCGCATGTTTTGCGTGGTTTTAATTTATGACCTTTGAACACTGTGACCTTCGACACAAAATGAATGCGCTAGAAATTGCTCCCAAAAAATCAGCTATAGTAAAATTTTTGAGCGGAGGAAACGTCAATGCAAAAAGTCCGACGAATTTACCGACTCTCTCCGACTCAATTCCACTCAATTTTCAAGAGTCGGTCGAGGCAACGCGAAACGAAGATATTTGTGATTACCGCCGTACGACGCGCGTTGTTTTGGACAAAAATATTGGGGGTGGAAAAAACTTTCCAAATTTGGAAAGTTTCAGAGCTCCCGCCCGGGCGGGCGTTATATTTCAAGCATGCGCCCATGAAATGTTTTAACATTGGGCAAAAAATATCCTTTGATCCATTGATAGAGAGTGCAACACTAGGTGTTAGTAGAAAATCTTTCCAAATTAGGAAAGTCCCAGAAAATTTTCTAGACTTTTTCCTCATAAGGCTTAAAAGTCTTGGTCTTGGACTGTGGTCCTAGTGTGACTGACTGTCTGTATAGCTCCTTATTAAGGTTAAACAAGAAAAACCTCAAAGGAAACAATTCAAAATATACCTCCTTCATCTTGAATTTCCTTTACAACTTTGTCTGCAAGGTTAGCACTTTTCCCTTGCCCTTTAAAATTTCCACCAAGATCGTTGACAACAACACTTGCACCTCGCCTGGCAAATTCCAAAGCGTACTCACGACCAAGACCTCCGCCTGCACCAGTTATGACTGCTACCCTTCCAGTAAATGCTAACTTTGTGGATGCCATAATTCTATTGTAAAAATTGAAAACCAACAGACCAAAGTGCAAAGAAACTTTTGCAGCTTCTTCTTTCAGCAGCAGCCCTCTCGTGATCCAGAATGGTGTTTCCAAAACGGTCCGAAAAAAATATCTCAAAGATTTTTTGCAGCAGCGCTGCTGTATGATAAAGTAATCAAACCAATCAGATATCTTGGAACTTGTCACGTGGTACTTGTTTATCTAAAAACGAAAGTGAAAAAGCATTTTTTGGGTACAAAGTCAAATTTAAATTTTTTCTAGAACTGGCACCACAAAGTCTGACTGCTGAAAAACCTTCTGCTCTTATAAACTGGTAAACTGGTTTGTATTTACTGTGTTTTTAATTTTATATTTTAAGCTTGACTTTCACTCTATAATCTTGCTGGAATTTCGATTAATTACTGGTATAATTCTTTTTTTAATTATTGAAAAAGAAAAAGAAAAAAAACTATTAAAAAATGCTTGCTCTATGGATAACAATAGGGGTGACAGGAACCTACATAACAGCTTCAATACTCTTTGGAAGGTTTCCTACCTTGCTTCACAAAAAGAAGAAACAAAAATTTCGCTGTCAGCACATCAGCCATCGGGGAGGTACGTTATAGACCTTTTTTAAAATATGATAAGAGATTGAGGAATTAGGAATAATATGATGGTATGTGGTGCTGATTTAAAGTTTATTTCTTTGCTTTTAGCGATCAGAGAGCGGTAATATTTTTTCAATCAGTGATTCTCCAACCTTCCTATTAGAGTTGGACTATAGAGTTGGTCTGATCTTGACATCCCTCCTCTCTAGTTCTAAGAAATCCGTGATTGAAACCTTGTTTCTAGTAGTTGGTTAGTGGTCAGCAGAGAAGGGGAAAACATATTTTTCAATAGTTGTTTGGGAAAACAGCAACCTATTGACTCAGTGCCTCATATCAAATTATTCCATCCATTTGGGCCAGAAACTAGGGTAGAACCATCTGCATATAAAACCCTCTGAAAAGAAAAGTTTTGTGAAAAAGGGGCTTAACACAACAATTGGGCTATTGCATTTTTAAACCATACAGGGGTATTGACAAACTTTTCTAGAGGGGTCTGAGCCTTGATTTTCAAGAGTTTTTTGTTCCTTTTTCAGATTTTCCAAGGGGGTTATTGAAGGTTTCCAGGGGGTTCTCTCTTCATAAACTGATATCAATAGTTGTTTTCCAGCCCCTTTTCCCCAAAATTTCACTTTCCAGAGGGGTCTTCCCCTTCCAGGAGATAATTTGTTATTCAAAATTTTCAGGGAAGTTAGTGAAAAAAGTTTGTCAATACCCCTGTATAATTTTTTTTGGAAGTCTTCAGTGGACCGCCTGAAGGGCCTGGAAACCCTCTACGATCCCCTTGGAAAAATATGGAAAAATAAACAAAAACCCATTGAAAATCCAAGCTCTCAGACCTCCTGGAAAAGTTTGTCGATACCCTTGTCTTGGAATGAAATAGCCTGTTGTTTCTATCTACAATCTAAGTCAATCTAAAGAAGGGTGTCAAAATAAGTTTGAGGGATGTAGACATAATAGACTAACTATGCTACTAATCTAATTACTTTAACTGTAAGTTGGTCTAATTATAGGGCAATCCGCATTTTATTCCATCACAAGTCACTTGTTTTTAAAGATAGCTTGTGGATTAATTTTGATGAAAATTAAAAATTGGGGGAATTTGGCAGATTTTGGCAAATATTTTAGAAAATTGATTTACGGAATTAAAGAAAATTATGTTAACTTTGTTTAGTTATATACAGTATTACTACCTTATCGATTAAATTCATCATCATCATCATCATTTTTTTTTATATTAAAAATTAAATCCACGCCAAAATTAATCCACTTGAGATAGAAGGCTGAAGATGACCATTTTACAATTATTCTTTTCGGTGACTTGAATTTTGAGTTTCTTGAAGATGCAGTTTTCAAAATTTGTTTTCTTATTTTATCTTATTTAAAGGATAGATAGTATGAAGGTCAGAATTGATGATCTGACACTGTTATCTTGGCTTTTTTTCCAGGTGCTGGAGAGAATCTAGAAAATACAATAACTGCATACAAAGAGTAAGTTCAAATCATGAATATCTAAAATTACATCTTTTACTGCCTTATTGATAATGTTCAATGAAAAGCTTTTTCATTACAAAATGAATAGATTTATTTGTTTCATTATCATAGTGCAATCAAGAACGGAACAAATATGATTGAATTGGATGTTCAATTAACTGCAGATGGAGTGGTAAAAAAGTTTTTCTTTCTTTCAAAAACGTTATTAACAATAGCCTAATCCTTACACAGGGCTTTTTCATTTACACAGATATTGAAATAACTTGTCATCCAATTCTACCTTGTGTTTCAGGTTGTAGTATCTCATGATAACGAATTGGGCAGAATAACTGGAGCTGAGGGATTGATATCGGAAACCAACTTTGAGGTAAATTGTGTATATATGTATGACATGAATAAAATATAGAATTGTTAGTTAGTTACAGGTATAAAAATTCAATATCAAACAAAATTGCTCTTATAAAATTATCCAAGATTATATTGTGATACAATGTTTTTTCTTTTAGGATTTGCCTTGCTTACAACCAGTACAAGACATTACTTTTGATATAGGTAATAAACACTTCATGGATAATTTATTATGATACTTGAAAGAATACAAGGAGCTTGTTGACTAATCATATTAGAATTTAGAACTATTTCAAGAATGATTATCCAAAAAACCTTCCTCAGTGAGATATGATCATCAGAATTTTATCATGGTAACTTGCTTTCAGCTCCTCAAAGCTTTGATACTGCAATAACTAAAAAAATGTTGTCTGGTCTTCTGAGGTTGCACTGGGTATGATTATAACTTCACATTGGTGTTATTATTTGTTGTTTAAGGTGCAAAAATGACAAGTGATAGCAAAGACAACAAAATACCAACTTTGCGTAAAGTATTTGAAGAATTCCCAAACATTCCTATGAATATTGACATCAAAAGAAATGATGATGAATTAATCGATAAGGTAACTAAACAAAGAAAAAAGTTTATTTTTCATTATGGAATCGTTGTTGTGGGAATGACACGTTTTTCTTAAGATAAGAACTCTAGAAGACTAATAAATGAATGGACAAAGGTATCATAAATTTTTAATCATTTTTATTTAGACTCTGGCTTTGATTAAAGAATTCCAAAGAGAAGAAATAGTTGCAGCTGGAAATTTCAGTGAAACAATTACTGGGAAAATTCATCAAAGGGTATTGTTCGCTAAATTTTTACAAAGACTGTTATATTGTTTACTTCTCATAGTTTTGAATTTGCAAGCTCTTTTTGATTTTTATGGAGTAAGATTGGTTTGTAACCTTTTTCTAACTCTACACATAGTATTGAGCACAATTAGATGAAGTTATTAATTTATGTAAAACTGAAATCTTTTTAAATCGTTTGCTTTTTTTTAAACATGTATACTTTTAAAATAAAGCAAACATTTGCAGATTATTTCGTTGATTTGAATGTAAATTCTGAGCCATATCATAATGCTGAATACCATTGAACTGCAACATTTAGGTTCTTCAAAAAAGTTTCCCTTATCGTTAATTTCAAGGCATCGCAAAATGCCATAAAGTTAATGGACTTTGAGCTGCTGCAAAAGTGAAATCATTTTTTCCTATCATAGGCACCAAAGATACCATTGATATTTTCAATGAAGAAAGTAATGATAACTCTGGTATTATTTTACACTGGCTTGCTTCCCTTTATACCACTCAAAGAAGACTTTTTCGAAATACCACTACCAAGGGTTATTTTAAGGTAAAATTTATTGAAATACATGTTTTTTTTATAAGCATACAAAAATCTGAAAACAGGCTCAGAGATGCTTAGGTCGAAAGCTTAATAAGGCTGTAAAATGCTTGAGGGGATGCTTAGATCTAAAGCATAAATTTAGGGAAATACTGAAAATCCGTGAAATTCCAGCCAAAAAAAGCCAAAATCAGGAAAAATATATTTTTTGTAGGCTCAAGCAATGCTTGCCATATGCTTAATTTTTTCCCATATCTGAGCCTAGATATGCTTATAAGTGCAATGCTTATAAAAAAAAACATGTATCTCAAATAAACAAACATTTAGGAACATTCCGCTATGATGTGCGAAACTGTGGATTTAATTCCTAGCCAGGTTTTACAGAAAGACTTTAGAAACTGGTATTTAATCTATCTGGTGCCCACCCTTCCTTAGGTTTACTTTATTTATTTTATATTTTAGGCATCCAGACACATTCGTCAACATAAGAACTTTGTTGAAAATTGCAGACTGGTAAGATCTTCATTTAAATACCTTACCTTGAGTTACCTTGAGCTTGTTTCGTAATATCTTTACGCATCCATCCTGTGAGGACCGATGTAAATTTTCATATTGATGATGCTGTTTGTTTCAGCTCGTCTCATCATAGTGTAGCCAGTAACGAGTGGCTCGTCGGGAACTGTAAGAAGATATTTATCCAGCTCAGTTTTGAATTTCAATTTCTTGCACCCAGTGAGATCCCTCAGACGTTTTGGCAGCGAGTTGAAAAGCCTTGGTCCTTGGACTTTAAAACTTGAGTATATGACTTTTTGCCAGGGCCCCCTTTTCACTAGTGGTATGTGACATTTTCTTCCTTGTCTGGGATTGGCATAGAACGTGATTGTCCCAGGATTTGGGACAAGCTTCTCAATAATACACCAAGTGTATATGATAATATATCTTTCACGCCTTCTCTGCAGTGAAAACAGTTTTAATGTTTGTAGTCTTTCCCAATAGTTTTGGTTGTGTAGGTTTTTAATCCTCCTTGTGAATGATTTTTGGAGATCTTCGATCTGCTGGATCAGATTAACTTCATTGGGTGACCATAGTTGAGAACAGTTGTCGATGTGTGGTATGACTAAAGACTTCCAAAGAGTGAGCATGACATCATGTTCTCTTGAGCTGACTGTTCTCAGAATCCAACCAATGAGTATCTGTACTTTTTCTACAATGGTTAGAATATGTTGGTTGAATTTCGCATCGTCTGACATGGTAACACCAAGATCCCTTGTTGAAGATTTGGTTTGGATTATCTTTCCTTCACCTGTGAAATAACTGGTGGCTGGTCCGTTTCCATAATGGAGATGCTCGAACTTTTTTCCATTTAACATCATTTTGTTTATGGTCGACCATTGATATACATTGTTAAGGTCGTTTTGTAGGTGAAACTGGTCAATGATGTTTTGGATTTCCTTTCTTTACTCGTGTGTCATCAGCAAAACTTGCAAGTTCTGCTTTGGTTGTCCCTTCATCAATGTCTGATATCATGATGATGAAGAATAATGGCCCAAGAACCGATCCTTGAGGTACTCCTGATTGAATTTTTTGCCTGGTACGACTTGTGACCGTCTACAAATACTACTTGGTTTCTGTCTTGAAGAAATGACTTAATCCATTTAAGTAGTTTGTCTGTTATTCCAATAGATTTCAGTTTTGATAGCAGTATCCTGTGGTCGACTTTATCAAATGCTTTTGAAAAATCGAGATATACAACATCTACATCCAATCCTTCTTCTAGTTTTGATAGGATACTGTCATAGTGGCTGAGTAATTGACTAAGGCATGATCGCCCTTCCCGGAAACCATGCTGTGTTGGGTTGAACAAGTCATTGTTGTTGATAAATTCGACTATCTTCTTTCGAACTATTTTTTCAAACACCTTGGTGAGATGGGACGTAAGTGATACTGGCCTGTAGTTAGATGGCTCTCCTTGATCTCCACCCTTTGATATTGGTGTGATATGATTTCTTTTGTGAATCTCCTCTGTTACTCCATGGTTCAGACAGTTCCTCCAGAATATTGCGAGTGGCTTAGCAAGTTCTTCTTTGCAATTTTTCAGCAAAATCGCAGGAAATCCATCAGGACCGGGAGCAGAGTTTGATGACAATGTTGAGATTGCTTCAATGAAATCTTTTTCGTCAAAGTCTATATCTTTTAGCACGTTTGGACATATTGTTGGATGAGTGACGTCATTTTCCGATGGTACACTGAAAACCGATGTGTATTGGTCTTGGAGTATATTAGCAATACGGTCAGCATCATATATCAAAGAATTATTTTTGTCACGCAGTGGTCCAACTTTGGATTTTGATTTACTATGCTTTTTTGCATATGCATAAAAAAATTTAGGATTGTTTTTTATTGATTCTGTTGCCTTCCTTTCCTGGCTTTTCTTCTCTGATTCGTAGGATAGCTTTAGTTTAGTTTCAATGTCTATTAATTTTTGTTTGGATTTTGCATTTTTCATTGGGTTTGGAAATTTTCTAAAAATGTTTTTTCTTTTTCTGAATAAAATCTTTCGCTCGCGTGGTATCTTCTGAAATTTTTTATTGTTTGGTTTTCGTTTTGGTACATATTCCTTAATTATGTCTATGATCCAGTCTGTGATTGTTGACAATTGGTCAGCTGTCGGTTGATCATGAAGGTCTGTCCACAATTTATCCTTCATTTTTTCCTTGATTGATACCCAGTTTATTGTTTTTGAATGAAAATTGTACTCATCAAATACATTACGCACAACAAAGGGATCCTCCTTTTGGAAACTTGAGTGTAAATCAAAGTGAATTTTAACATTGATCATTGAGTGATGGGATATGTACTCGGGTGATGGGGCTGATTCATAGCTGTGTATTAGTAGAGGGTTATTTGTGAGCATTAAATCCAGTGTATTTCCTGCTTTGTGCGTGGCTCCTCTAATGTGTTGAATCAGATTATGGTCATTCATAAGAGTGAATATTTCACTAGTCATTCTTTGTTCCTCTGTAGATGCCCCAGGGTTTGAGCACTTGCTGTCCCAATTTGCGTGTGGCAGGTTAAAATCACCTGCTATGAAGATGTCTGGTGTTTTTCCTTCAGTTTTGTCTAGTTCTGATTTAATTAACTCTATAACTGGTTTGAATTGTTCATTCTTAGATGGATTCCCGTTTGATGAGTCGTCTGGCTGTCGGTATATTCCCCATATTTGGATATCCAATGTAGTTGAACTCAGACAGATGACTTCGATAACGCCATTTGAGTGTGTAACGGTCTGTTTGAAGTGTGATGAAATATCTTCTCTCATGTATATAGCGACACCACCACTACATCTTCCAAATCGTGACTTTGGTCTTTTTCTGTCGGACCGAAATATTTCATAGCCTTCTATGTGTAACTCAGCATCATTATGGTCTTTGAGCCAAGTTTCTGTTAAAATCATAAATAAAAAGTTATTCTCAATCAACTTGTCTTTGATATATGGTACTGTTGATTGAACTGTTTGTGGTTTAAGTCCTTGAACGTTTAAAATTGAAAATGAATTTAGCGAGACGGGTTGATCATTGACGGGTTTATTCCCCAGTTGGTGTTCTGAGGGGACATCATTCGTTGAGGATACTGGTATTGTAGTGGTATTTCCTTCCTCACTTGTTTGTCCATCAGTGTGGATATTTTCTGATCGATCTCCAGTATTAAGTCTTTTTTGAATTTTTGAAAAATAGCTAAAAATCCATTTCTTTGTTTGTATTCTGGTTATTCCTTTGATGGGTTTCTTGAGATCCATACTCCCTGTTGTCATGCTGATAGTGTTGTTCCTTAAAATCATTTTGGTACTGATTTTCTTTGACATCCCATTTGTTTTGATATTCTCTCTCTCTCTCTGTGGGTAGGTTTCGGCATTTCTTTTTGTTCCTTTTACATGTGTTAGCTGACACATCTTATTGAAACATTCTCCTTTCCTCAGTGAATCAATGCACATTTTTGGGTGAAAAAAGAGACAGTTTCTACCTTTTTGACAGCCAACTCTGGCTCTGGTTCCGTGCTTCATGAATTTTCGACATGCTTTTGGATGGTCGAACTTGCAGTCTCTTCCCTTTATTCCGTACTTGCATTTTCCTTTTACATAGTGCGCACAGGTTTTGGATATCTGTCGATTTTGGTCCGTCAAATTGTCACTTATTTCAATTGTCTCATTTGACTCTGAGTTGTCTTTATCACTCAGGATTGGATCACTCATATTGTCATCCTCATCTTGTTTGCCTGCCATTGGTATTGGCTTGACAAGGTTATTAAGGTCTCTCTGTCTTTTGTTTTTCTTCTTTCCTGCTTCGCTCTTTGGGAGGTTCTCATTAGCACAGTGATCACAAAGGTAGTAGAGGTTTTTGATGTTATGTGGATTAATGATAGACAAGAGACTATCACTGTCCATATTTTGGTCAGCAGCACCGAGTTGAAGAAGAAAACATTGCCTATGAACATCCTGTCCACACATGACGCATTGAAGAAGGGGATTATCCTCCAACCTTACACAATAAGATTCATTACAGATGACGCATCTCTCTGGAAGCAAGTTCTGGATCCTACATATAAGGTTATGTATGTTTGAAGGTTTCAGATAGTCTTTCTGCTCAGGTACTTGTAGAAAAGACAAGGTATCTTCTAAAATAGATTTGGTAAATCCGTTGAAATCCTTCCTCAAACGATCAAGGTCCTTTCCATATTGGTAGGTTTTGATACATCTCTTGATGTCGTCGGTAGGAGCTAGTAGGCAGAGCTCACCAATTACTGAGTTAACATCTTTATGTTTGGAAGTTTTGTTGCACTCATTATTTGCCATCCCAGACTTAGAAGATCAAACAAGACTGAGGGAGGGGTGTATCCGAAGAATGCTCGCACAACGTGTAGATCAAGATAATGCAGATAAAATAAAGGATTGGTACCTGCTCAGCTACGCATGGGAACCCAGGTGTTCTCTTGTCATGCGTAGCTGTTCCAGGGTCAAAAGCTGTGAAATCAATCCTTCTTGTCAAATGGTACAGTACTTCCACAATGACAAACCAGTTTTTCCACTTCTTGTTTTATTTTCTGTTTCTCTTTTTTATTTTCACTAAAAAAGAGAGGCTTCTCCCACGACACAGGTTCAGCCTTGTAGTCAAAAAGAGGAGTGATTGGTGTTTTTTTTTAATAAATGACTTTATTTGCTGACTAAATTTTCACAATTTGTATGAAGATTGTCGGTATGTTTTAGCTGTTCACAGTTTAACCCTATTTGGCAGGCCTCAATGAGTATATCTACATATCAATCCTTTTAAGTTTAAAAAGAAATGGTTTTAAATTTACCAAGTATCAAATAAAATCAATTTTTATCTCTGCAAGTGCTTCAATGCAACGTCTTCAGAGAATTTCACGTAACCGGACGCTCGAAAAACAATTCATGGCGTTATTAATGTTTTTTTTTGGCTTTAGCAAAGTGATTTCGTATAGTATTCTTCAAAGTCACACTACAATGAGTTCAATAAAATTTGCTGACAGTCAATGAAAAACATTGAACATGAGCCTTATCAATGTTTTTTGACCTACTAGTAGTGATGTTGCTGCAACAACTGCTAGACCTGTAAACTTTTAAAACTGCAATGATCCAATTCCTTTTAGGCAGCTTCTGACATTGGAATCGATTTTCCATATTCAAAATAAATCAAAAAACATGCCGCGAGCTTATTTTTTAGTATGATCTTTTAATTCATCGTTATTATCTTAGGCTTTTGGTCAGTCCCGTCTTATTCCGTCATTTACAACGTAGAGGAATCCAGGTAAATGTTCAAAATTCTTCGATTCGTATTTTCGTCAGCTGGTTGTTTTCAATACAATGGAGTCCCATGATTTGAACCCGCACGGGTAACGCAAATCTGTTCGAGTTAAGGAAATTTCGAGTAATGGAGTAAGGTTGATAAGGCATTTTTAACTGACGGATTGAGAAAACTTGTTCGAATTAAAAGAATAATCGAGTTATAGAGGTTCGAATTAAATAGACTCTACTGTATGTCATTTCAAAGGTACATTTATCAAAGTAAATATACAAAAAATGCACAAATCACGTCTCATTGAACCAAACAATAGAAATCACATGTCAAAGCAACTTCGAAACACTGGTAACAGTTGAAATCCATCATTTTATTTAGCTTTTTGTTTTGAGGTGTGACATTTATTTTGATTTTCTATTCTTTTGCATCTAATTTGTTTTCAAAGTACTTGGATGTCCTTTTTAACTTTTCTTTCCATAGGTGTACATGTTTGTGATTCAAGAGGATGAAGACTTTGATTTCTGTTTGAACAAAGCCAAAGTTGATGGCGTAATGACTGACTATCCCAAACGTTTATCCAACTTTTTAAAAGAATCTAAAGGCTCTACTGGCGATGAGACAGATCCTATACTTAAGAAAGACTAGTTGATAATATAATATATTTATTTCGTGCCCATTATTCCACAGTAAACTTTTTTCTTTTTTATAAGAACAATTTGAGAACAATTCTGAGCCTGAAATCACTCAATTTCAAACAATTTAGTGGTCAAAGTAAAAATTGGGTATAACGCCTTAAATACCTCAATTAATCCTATAAATAAGAATAGAATAAGAACAATTTGAGGCTCAAACAGGCTCAAAGTGCCAAAAAAATAGGAACAGCTGAGCCTCAGCAAAACTTTACTGGTTCTTATAACAAAAAGTGTATTACAGATCTTTAGTGGAGTATTTTGACTAAAAGTGTTTTCTTTGTAAATGATTCTGAGAAAACTTTTAAATTCTTATGGCTTTTTCAGATAAACTGTGATTTTATAATATGCCATTCTAGCACTATTTTATCATGCAATGGTTAGAAAATAAAATATTATTTTATCCGTTTTTTTTTTAATGACAATTTTATACACTTTATTGTAGATTTTTTATAGTAATATTATTATTGGTTCTTGTTGTATAATTATTAAGGTTTTGAGGATAATTTGTATTTTCAAGAATTTCCACAAGAAGACATTCACCATTTTAAATATTACACTGATATATATTTTCTTTATTGATAATCTCCAACATTTAAGTCTCATTTTTCCTAAGTCCCTAAAATGAGATATTGTAAGGCTATTGGATTTGTTCTCATATTTCACACGCTAAATACATTATGGCCCTACATACATTAGGTTTTTTATCTTTTCGATATTTTCAGGATGGAATATTGATAAGATGTTTTTAACGTGCTCAAAATTTATGTTTAAAAGTTTTTCTGTTTTTTATAAAGTCAATGTTTTCTTCACATTCCAAAGTTCCTTCTTTAAAGTTGTTTTGGGAAAACCGTCAGGGTAGAATTTTTGACAAAAAGAATAATTATTCCGAATAGATTTGTTCAGAATTTTTCGCGTAAATTTTCACGAATCTGCTTAATAAATTTGCTAGTTTCTATCCGCGAAATCTTTTCCAAAAGGATTTTTAATTTGTCTTCATTTCATTTTAGGTAGAAATATGAAATATTGGCATATGAAATGGCAGGTTGGTTGAGCTTAGTTAAATCAATACCGTGGCTATTTAAAAGACACAAGAGAAATCAAACGGAACTGAGACTTGTTTGGCAAATCAGGTAAAAACACAATTTATCCTAGAAGTAGTTGTGCCAAAGATAAAAAAGATGTATACACTTTTTTTATATAAGAACAATTTTATGAGAACAATGAGGTTCAACATCGCCAAAAAATAAAAATAATTTAAGAACAATGCTGAGCCTGAAGTCACTCAAATTCAACCAATAAAGTAGTAAGAATTGGGTATAACGCTTAAAATACCTCAATTACACCTTATAAATAAGGACAGAATTAGAACAATTTGAGGCTCAAAGTGCCAAAAAAAATAAGAACAAACCAAGCCTCAGAAAAATTTTACTGGTTCTTATAAAAAAAAGCGTATTTACCTAAAACTATAAATGTTTTAAATTTACTATTCTCTGAAATTTAGCTCTACGTAAAATAATTCTGCGCCCTCATTATTATCAAGTCATGACTATTAACAGTGCTTCTTTCAATGCGAATTTGGTCTTCACTCATATGAAAATAAAAATCTTGAACAAATTCTTTATAATCAGGGGGACATCCACTGTTTATCTGAGAACGTATATGAACCCAATATAAATAGATATCAAAATATGGATATAAAGAAAGAAAATAAACATTAGTAGAATGAGTTTTCAGTTATGATATTCTCCAGGCGACGTTATTGTAGTCGAAAAAGACCTGACAAATAAAATTGTGTTCAGAATGAAAGATGAAAGTCAGGACAAAAAATTATTTTTGAAAAGCTAGAAGAAGATAGTTACAGAAAACCGTGATGTTGAAATCTTAACATCATCTAATGTTTGAGAACTTTTGTATATAAGGATTTTAGCGCTAATATTCAAAGTTTAACACATTTGGAGGGATTTAGATCGTTTATCGCTAAAACTTGAAAACACTCTTGAGCTTTTTTTATGGTTAACACTCAATGAGCTTTTAATTTTGTTTTTTCGTGAAAAAAGTTTCAATGCATACGAAATTATTTCATTGGTGGAAGGAAAGGAAGCCATTTTTAAGTTTCGATGATAAATTTTGCGAAGCATGGTTTGGTGAGGAAGTAGGAGCTATCAAAAAGCTAAATCATTGCCCGATATCATAATTATTGTTTTGTGTTTGCAAATTTTCTTACCGAGACAAAGCAAAAAGTTTTGATGCTTATTAAATGAAGAAATCCTCAGCATATGTGCTTCTATCTATTAAATCTTTAATTTGCGCTCTCATTACACTGCAATATTCTGATAAGGATTGGGATATCTATCTACAAATCTTAACTTTTGAAGCTGTGATTCTTGTTTTGATATTGCTAGATGAAGTGGGTATATTATGCACCAGTTATCTTCACAAGGGGAGGTTTTCTGCGTGAGTATGTATGAGTTTTTAAAGCTGCCACAGAGGCTGAGGAGATCATCTATTTCTTCAAAAAATCTCTTTACGGTGAATGAACATAACATATTTGGGGCATACCGGAAAAGTCTGATGGGTGAACCCGGGAACCTAAGTGGAAACCTAAGTAGGAACCCTAAGTATGGAAATGCGGGTGGTGGTGGGAACTTCGTCTCAGCTGTTTTTATTTTTTTAGCGCTTTTAGCATCAAATTGTTCTTTTCATGTTCCTTATTTAAAGGGTATGTAATTGAGGTATTTTCTAAAGCCTAAAAGCCTTTCATTTTTTACTACTTTGACCTCTAAAACTGAAGTTGAGTAATTTCAGGCTCAGTATTGTTCTTAAATTTTTCTTATTTTTGTAATTTTAAGCCTCATTGTTCTTATAAAATTGTTATTATAAAAGAAAAGGAGTGTAGCTGGAACCTAAGGCTCATTATTAAAGACGAAAACCCATTTCTACAACATCAAGCTGAAGTTTAGGCTCATCAAAACCTATTTTTATTTCAACTTTGATTCTAGAGTTTACAAGCATTTTCGTCTTCCCTTGCATTGATAAAATCTTTTTTAAATCTTTGCACACCTATGAGAAATAAGGTACATAGACGTCTTTATACTAATAGATTAAAAATTTAGTTCTTGTTCTTATAATAGAATATTTAACCTTTTTTTTGTGGTCTTGACTTGGTGCGAGTATGTTTCTTTGTATTTGTGTGCGAGTTTATGTATAATTCTTATGTTTGTTTGGACTGCGGGTCGGTTGACAGGGTTATGGAATCTGGGGGAGGCTGAGTGTTGGACGTCCTTAAAACATGTTTAAAGCATGTTAAAGCTCAGAATAAGCTTAACTAAGGCTCAAGAATACATTACATTTTTGTTGGGCTTTGGGTAGTTTTTAGATGTTTTCATTTTTGTCATTGCTGTGTTTATGTTTCTGGTTTTAAACATTACATCAATTGGTTTGTTGGTTCTCTCTTTTTCGCATAAAATTCTCAGTCCCTTTTTATCTTTCATTTGTATATTATTTAGTATTTTCAACACTTGCTCTTCTTGAGGTCAGATCTCAGATCTTCACCATATATAATAGATTTACTCACTTGTGAAATCTTCCGATACAATTAGCTAGAAAACCCTGCTAGCCTTGGCTACGACATGTTTTCCTTCGTTTCGAGAGAAAAACTCATGGGGGTTACTGGTGGCCATCTATAGCAGTGCCTATAGACCAAGAGTAGGGCCTAAAAGCCTAAAGCTGTCTATTTTGTTGTAGACTAATCCTACCTCCTTTTAGAAAAGTCACAACGTAGGAGAGGCAGTAAATAGCACATCTGTTAAGCTATTGTTTACTACTTTTCCCTCTCTCTATTGAAACCCCGGGGGGGTACTAGGGTTGGCGAATGAGGGGTATGTGCGGACGGGACCTCAATTTTTATTTTTCGATTTTTGAAAAAAGTTATACCCTTAGAGAGACTTTATTACAATTTTTTCTCTGGAAATCAAAAAATTTTCCTAAAAATCCTGAATTTTCCGACCCTTAGAGAGACTAATTTAAAACTTTCTGATTTTTCCGACCCTTAGAGAGACTTTGAAAGGTGAAAAAACCGACCCTTACCGTCCGCACATACCCATCATCCATTTTTGCCTAAGTGCCCCCCCCCCCGGAATTGAAACCCATTTTCACTTCAACACCTATTCTCGCGCAATTATTGCTGACGCTGAAAAATTATATATTACATTTGAGATGTTGATATTGTTTCTATGAAGAGTCTAATGAAGTAAAATTGAGAAGTATTTTCAAGATGTTTTGACTTGGCAATGTACGTTAATGTACGTGTTTCATCGCTCACATTGAGACGTTTCATTCAACTGTTAGGATGAGATGTTATGCATACTAACGGACAAAGATAAATTTTGAAAATCACAAATACTTGCTTGCACTGATAAACAAATACGCTTTGAAGCTACCATATTGAAACCGCGATACACAATCTAACATCATGGTTGAGAAATCTCACGCTCACCAACCACGACGCTATTTCGTAATTACAGCGATTCTATTGGTAATATATGGTGTTTGTTATGTGTTGTTTCTAAGTGATGAGAAAGTCAACTCGGATATATTGAAGAAAGATTATAATGCTTTCAAACTGAAATTACTGATCGAAACGAAAATTAAAAATCAAAAGATGAAACGAAAAGTCGAAGCAGAACTTATGGAAAGAGAACCCAAGATTTCGAATTTGGGGGATATTCAGAAAACACAAAAACCATTGATGTCAACAGACTCCAAAGTGATGAATTTGGGAGATAGTCAGTATACAGAAAAACTGCCTGGAAAGGTTTTGATGACGATGGATTCCGAAATGTTGAATTCCGATGATACCCAGGAAAGAAAGAAACCAATTGGAAAGGCTTTGATAACGACGTTAGAACCAACAGTTGTCAAGACGAAAATTCTACCAAAGAAAGCAACGCTAAATAAAAACGATAATATTTTCAAAGTGACGACGTTAAAACCTACCAAACATCCATCGAAGGCTCCAAAATTGACAACAGTAAAATTTACACAAACTGATAAATCTAGACCAATAGACAGGAAATCTCGAAAAATGAAACATTCAACAACACCAGCTACAACTTCAAAATCAAGACCGTCATGTCCTCACCCAACCTTACCTGTCAAAAGCGGGGTACAAAATACAGACCAGATAACCTGTAAACCGAACCAACTTTCTCAATCCGCTTGTCAGTACGTTACAAAAAATTACCCTTATGAGTTTAACAAAAACAAGTGTGGTAACGGCAAGGAAGAACTAACAATATGTACATTTGATGTAAAGAATGTTAAATTCAAATGTAACTATAAAGCTTGTGGAAAGAACTTCACTGGAAAAATTTTCATCCATATTTTTGATGACCAAACAGGTTGGTATGAAACACAAAAACCTGGATATAAAGGTACTCCTTTGTTAGAGAAAGCTGTTTTGAAATTCGCGAAGCGACCACGGATCGCTCAAGACTTTTTGTTTCTTAGTTGTAATAACGTACCAAACCGGACACAAATATTACATTACGACTCCAAACATTTTAATGTGGTTCCTACGGATGCAAAAAGAGAAGAAAAACTAAATATAAATGTAGTTTGGCTTGATTCACTGTCACGTCGCCATTTTTATCGATCACTTCCAAGAACAATAGAGCGTATTGCTGAGATTAATAAAAACAAAACTAATGGCGCCGAGATTTTAGATTTTGAGTTGATGCAGTCAGTACACGGGCACACGCATCAAAGTTTACATGCTTTCTTTGACGCGCGGGTTCTATCAAAACATTTATCAGAGAGTCAGAAGAATGAAATACCACCTAACATTAATAATTTGTTGTCACATATGAAATGGTCTGGGTATGAGGTACTTTATCAGGAAGACATGTGTTATAAAGGTTAGGATTAGGCTCTTCCAGAACATTTTTGTACATGGGGGATGGAGGATATACTGTATTGGACATTTTTTCCGGGGGTAGTGGAAAATCTGAAAAATTTGCCTTTGACAAACTTGCTCTGATTATGGATGATTTTGAATGTCTGGAGCGAGGGTCAACTGATGCTTGTCTGGGGGGTGAGATCCGTTGTCCCGGGGGGGGGGGGTGAATCTCCAAAAAATGTTATATCATCCACCTCCTATATTCAATCATAAGTTTTTTGGCCGTCTGGTCTAATGTATCAATCGCCACAAACAAGGACGGTTGCACAATTTCCCTCTGATATGTTTCGGTATAGGGGATGTGTAACGTGTATAAAATTTTTGTCCGAGAGTTACCCTGCGTTGTGTCTTATTTAGATTTCGAAACTTGATTAGCTTGATTGGCAAGTTTTATGTGAAAGGTCTTTAAATTTGAATTAATAGTTTGAATGGCTATGGAAACATTTTTAAGAAAATTGAAACAGGTTTCCCCAAATTTGGGGTAACTCTCGGACGAGAATTTTAGACACGATTAGCATCCCCTATCAAAACATATCAGAGTGGATTCGTGCATCCTAAAAACAAAGGAATCTCGGTTAAAATCCGGCTACTTACTGTACAGCACTCATGTCAGTGTGGGGATGGTTTTGGAGTGCAATTTCTAAACAATGAATTTCGAATGGGGGTAACATCAAAGTCAATATCTCAGTGGGGCTGAAATTCTAGGGTATTTTTCCCACCGGGGCCGTAATTTTTGCCAAATTTTCCAGTGGGACTGGGGCCCCAACGGGTCTGTGACACAGGGGTGTTGTACATGTTTCGTTCAGTTAATAGATAACCAAGCGGCTGGTCGTGGACACCGGGAAAACAATCGTGAGATCATTAGCTAGAAAGTCCTAGCTTACTAAACTACCTATTTATCGATCTTTTCTATCTCTCTAAATTTCTATTCAAGTCTGTCTATTTTGTCGCATTTACGTTTTAACAGAAACGGGTTGTTGGTATCTTTTGGACCCTTAGTAGACTCCAAACTTGTTCCCTTGCGTATTATTGGCTATTTGATACCTACTTAACTGATAGCGCAAGAATTCTATGGCGTCCCTCAATAACGAAAATAAAGCCTAGGATACACTGGGACGAGGTTGTGTAACTTGACTGTTGATCTTTTGTTCGCAATTAATCATAACAAGACCGCTAAATATTATTGTTTCTTTGGTCTTCTACAGGTTATTGGGGATTCAACCAGATCGTGGAAGGTTTTAAAGAATGGAAAAGGATCAAGAAAGGAATGGGTAAATTGGCTATCGATGAAACAGGTTCGCTCAATTTTATTTTTTAGTCTCTAGCAACTGGCACATAAAATCATTTAATGTTCGTACAAGGCTACAAGGGCGTTGTGAACGTTGTGAACACGTTTTGTGCATCTCAGGAGTGGGGATACTCAAGGTTTGTAACGGACCCTAGGTTTCGCTCTTGGTGGTAAGTTTATCAGACTTAAAAGTAATCTGCAGATGTTGAAAAGATAAAATGCAAATATTTTAGCAAATTTTCGTACAATTTGCAAAGAGCTGAAAACAGTTGAATCATTATGACATAGTATGCTCGATTATCATGCTGATTCTTCCTAGTATAGCTTCGATGTCTAATCATTAAATGATGATGGGGATCGCTGTGATTTTAGATGATGATACTGAATGCGGGCCCACCGGTTTTTGTGTCATAATCCGGGGGTTACACAATTCGAGCAAATTTCAACAAAAGTTCGACGTTTTTTTTTTGAAAATTATTTCATCAGTTTAAGACTGAAAAATTGTTTGACTGTACTTTACAGTGTAACGTCTTTCTTAATTCACCCTCGCGTCAGGAAGCCTGATTGCCTGTACCAGACGACCACGGCTTTTTCCTCGCGACACCGTTACAGAGTGATAAAAAATTGCGTGTTAAGATAGAGATAGACTTACCCAAATGTGTGTGTCGCAAATGCAAGGCGTCCCAGTTACCCTCGTGATCAATTTCAGCCCTTTTGCGAACGGTGAAGTATTTAAAGTTAGCCAAACCTTTTTCTGTTTACAGGACTAATGTTCGCATCATGCAAGATGATCGAGACAGCTTTGAAAAACGATGATTTAAACATCTTCAACACGGTGAAGAAAGTGTGTTACAATGGGCAAACAATGAACACTTACTACTTACGTTACATCACACAAAAACTTTTGAAAACCACAAGTAATTTGTTTACCGTTTCCCAACTCAATTACCCACACGACGGAGCAGGTGATCGAGTCCAAGGTATGGATAATGATTTAGCGGACTTTTTTACGGAAATGTCAAATCTGAAAAATACGATCACTTTCGTTTTCGCCGATCATGGGAATACGTATACGAATTATATTTACGCTGAAGTGGACGGGCGTTACGAACAACATCATCCACACTTCTTTACCATCCTCCCTGAGAAAGTCATCAAAAGACTTGGGTACGAGACTGTCAATGCATTACGTCATAACCGATTACGATTAGTCAGTCTTATAGATTTACATCATACGATCAAACGATTGGCGGATAGGAATTATCCAAAAAAGGGAATATTAGAAATGGTACCAGCAAACCGAACGTGTGGCGACTTGGAGCTTTCTACGCCAAATTTTTGTGTTTGCCAGGACTGGGATTCACCAATGATGAATAAAACATTATATTGGCCTTTCGTTGAATTTGCTGTTGGAAATATCAATAACATGATAAGTGATGTTTCGCCTGAATCACGGTGTAAAAGACTAGTTCCTCAACGTTATGAGAACCTGATTAGCCGTAAGAAAGGAGCCAACATTGAGTTAAGTATGGATGTAGTGACAAAGCCTGGAGTTGGATCGACAAATAATGAAGAAAGATTTACGTTTCAGGTTAAGTATAATTCTGATAAAACGCTGGGGAGTTACCAAGCTGAACTTGTAGCGCATAATCGAATATCGAAATACGGTGGCTATAAAGTTTGTAGTGATACCGAAGAAAAAGATCTAAGCATATGTATATGCAATCTTGGCAAAAACGGTAAAAGATTAAAATCATCTCCGAAATTATTAAAAATGTTAGATTTGTATCCAGTTCGGACTGACTATATCTACCGTATCCAAAACGATAAATTCTTTTTGAGAGAGGAGATCACACATATTGATGAAAACCATATTGGACTGTTGAGACGAATCGTTTACGAAAATAAAAAGGAAAAGACGGGGGTTTTAAATGATCACCGATCAACGACGTTTGAGTTGATCAATTACTCTTCGGATAGAACTTACGATGTGAAAATTGTTTTCACCGATTTTGAAAATATGAAACCGATGAATGATGGAGAATGTAAAGGGATAGCCAGACCAAACTCCATGCGTTATTTGTGTACCATTGCACTATCAAGATTGTCTGGTAACGGTGGTCTTAAATATGAGGTTGAATTTACATTAATTTAAGTGTTATTTATTCATCGCAGGAGGTGCTCGTAGATATTATTCATATCAAGGATTTTTTAATTTTATACTAAGTTTTTAGGTATATATTATTTCTGGAAGAGTCTATTTTGGAATTTTTTTTTGAAAAATTAACATGCGGGAGAATCGTTTGTTAAGCATCTGAAATTCCCCAAGATAAAGTAAAATATTAAGTCTCTCCATTTTAAATAGGTTTTTACTAACTGAGAATATTGTAGTGTGTTGAAAAAAAATTGGCAAAAATTCCTACTAGGGTGGCTAGATCAGTGTATCCAATTTTGTTCAAGGGGTAGGGGTGTTGTTACCAAGGGATTTTTCAAAGTTTTCTCATTCTAATATTAACATGCCATTACTCTTAGGTTCCAAATAAACGCCCCCCTCCCGCTTGTTAATTTTTCCAATATTTTCCACCCCCCTAGACCTTATTAATTATCAATTATTACCGCGTTTATTAATTTTAAGAATATTTTCAGCTGTCAAAGAAAAGGCTTCTTATTTTCCTCCAAATAGCCTGATTTTAGAAGTAAAATCGTTTAATTGGAACCTAAGAGTACATTTTAAAAAGTTTTCTTTGATTACGTGGATTTTTTAGTCGAAATGAGGTTACGGTACACGCCACTGGTCAGAATATCTATGTCAGCCTCTGAAAATAGTGGATAGGTTAAAAAAAATCACTTATTATAGAGTATTAAATCTGACAGGGTGTTTTAGGGCCGATTTCAGGAAAAATCAGGGCTCAAATTTTGATAATCAGAATCCAGTTTTTTTCTAGCCTCCTTTGTTCGAATGTCCCTATCAGCCGTCCAGGTCAGAGCACCTCTGGGCATCCCCCCACTGAGATCCTCGCTACTATTTGACGCCCCCTTCTCACAGACCCGGAAGGATTTTTCTATCCAGTGGGGATGAAAATAACGGACTGAAACTCGATGGGAATTGATTTTCTCATATTTTTTATAGCTGGGGATTTCAATTCTTTTGTGTTCAAGTCAGAAAATTTAGTTGGGATTGGAAAATAGCATAAAATTTTGCAGTGAGGATCGATTTATCTGATTATTATCAGTGGGGACAAAAATAGGAGGATAACCCCCCCCCCCAGGGGACGATATTTTGGACAATTTTTCTAGTGGGAAGGGTTCCCAGTGGGTCTGTGAGAAGGGCGTGTTATTTGCATTGGCGTAGATGTTGTCAAATTGATTGATCTGGGAGTTTTTAGGGAAGACGAGACGAGAATCAAAATGAGAAGATATAAATTGGGATTTTCTTTTTGAAATGCCATGCCAGAACTTTTCTTTCTTCTTTCAAAACAAAAATGTTCAATACTAGAAAAATGTACATTATTTTTATACAATCAGTTAGTAAAAAGATTTTCTTTTCTAGAGGAAAACTTTCTCAGAGAACCTAGAGTATGTTTACCAACTGGGTGCATAAAGGAGGGAAATTTCTAGAATGTTCTCTGAGAAAGTTTACCGGTTCTATGAACAAAAAAAGTTGTTTTCAAATCTACCAAATCTTTCAAGATAATAGGCCAAAAATGTAAGAAGGTTTGAGAAAATTATCACTGTGATGTCATAGAAAGTGACGAGCATAAATTGAAAAGTAGAAAATAAATTTAACAAAATTCATTATTTCACAAGGAAAAAATTTTTAAACGGAAAGAAATCCACGAAGTCAAACGTTGATGTAGCTGCGAAAAAAACACTTTCAGGAAGCTACAGAGCTGCTAAGGTAAATATAAGTAGGGAATCTTCACTCGCAAGCTTAGAGAGGAAAAATCTTCTTATATTTATAATTGGTCGCCTTAGCTACCTTGAAAAAGGAAAAATAAACAGTTCTTTCCTAAGTATAAAGCTCTACAAATTACAATGATGAACTATATAAGCTAAGATCAAACTTTTTACATTCTGTCCACGCACACGTGGGTGTCAGAAATGCAAAAAAAAATCAAGCAAAGTCGGTTTGTAAGTTTTCAAAGTAAATTTCACCGAAAAAAAATCTACCGAGAGAAAATTCTCAAAAAATAATTTTTTCATTCGTCGCTTAGGAAGGATAAAAATGAAAATCTATTACAAACAAACTTTCCCCATTTTCCCTTCCGCATGAAATCGAGAATAATTCACAATAGAGGAAAAAGTATTGAATCTTCCTGAACTAGAGACAAAAAATATAGTTATGGTTAAAACTCTAGCAATCTTACAACTTTTAATATATCAAACAAAACATAATCTAACCAGTAGAAAAATCTTGTCTTAAAATGTAGCTAGATATACTTGGTTGTAAAAAATAACATATAATTTATCCCTATTAACGTTCTAAAAGTCTCAAAATGTCAGCCAATATCAAAATGCAAATCGTATAGAAAAAAAGTTATGAAAATGGATCCTAAATGTATTTAAAAATTATTTTCGACAAATTTTTGACTTTTTGTAGGTAAAAAATTTTTCTGGTAAAGACACTTAGTTATCTTTAAGACTTGAACATTGAGATACACAGAGAACCAGTCCCAAAGGTACCTGTACCTAGTCTTATGCAAAACAAATGAATACCAGCTTCTATGTACACATGAGATCCTGTACATAACATTTTATCATACAAAATGTATTTTGCGTTGACCGAAAAAAAATCAAATAATATATTATCATATAACTGAAAATAAAATAAAATTAAATCAAAATTTTTTGTACAAAATTATTTACAAGAGTGAAGTTTTCGGAAGAAAGTGATTTCTTCTTCAAATACTTCAAACAGCTTTTAGATAAATTAAAAGCATTTTTAAAAGGCAAGGTCAAAAGTATGTACATACAACGCACGAACACTAAGACAAAATTGGTTAAAAAAACTCTAACCATTATAACGAGAGGAAAACGTTTCATTTTCGACTGATTCATGTATAAATTCATTTTCCTTATCAACTTTACTAAGACAAAGAACTAATTTAAAACAGGAATTACTTTTTCCTAATTCCTGGTCGTTATCACGTTCAAATTCTTCGTTTCAATTCCTTCCAATATTATTATTACTTGGATGACTGAGATTATCAAAAAAGATAATCATTTCAAATATCCAAGATTTCTATCACAAAATCACAAGACAAAATCACGTGACAAAATCATTTCCCAAAAGAAATTTTCAGAAAATCGTCTAAAAAAAGAGTGGTTCAACAAACAAGAACTTTTAAAACTTCAAACACCTGAAAAATAACAATGCTATTCCATCATAAAAATTGATGATTATAAAGTTTTGATAAATCTTGTTTAAATTTGCATTAATAATTTCTCATTAGGAGCTCATTAGAACCGTAAAATCAAGATTTTGACAACTTGAAGAACTTCTTAGTAAAAAAGTCAAAAAATCATCAAAAAATTGTTGAAACATGAATAAACACAAAAATCAAAAGCAAGGTTAAACCAGTATAAGTAAAATGTGTATTCTCAAATACAGGCATCATTTTTAAAGACTCCATGTTCTGGTAACCAAAAAAACTTTAAAGGGGTAAATACAAAATACATCTTTTAGTTTTTTAAATGAATAATAATATACAATATTTACAGGGTTAGTTTTTTAATACTAATAATAACAATAATGATAATGAAGATTGAATGTTTCATTTTGAAAAAAAAAACGAAAGTGAAAGAATGATTTCGTAGAAAAGCTCTGATTAACAAAAAAGATGGCATCCACTTACCTCCATAGTAATCTTATCTCCATAATATTTACATTAACGATAAACAAGTTGATGATGAATACACCAAGAACATACAAAAACGTTGGCCAAAACAACTCGATTTTTAGATCATTCAATGGTAACTCTAACTGGTTTCTAACTAATCAAACTTCTTAAGATAAACATATCGTTGTAGCAAAGCCATTGTTTTATTCCCAGCCATTTTCTTTGAGCATGTGTGCCATTTCAATAATGAATTTACCTTCTTTATATTTTTGGCTGCTTTCAAATGCGTGTTCCTACAGAAGAAATAAAAAAAATTGATTACTAACGCTGATTTAAAGCTTGTAGTTTTCCAATAATGTTGATGCTTGTGATTTCTGGATTATACTTGGAAGTAGTTCCACGCTCTGTGGCATCCCATTCATCTTGTCAAGACCAGTGCTTTAATGTTTTTGACTTTTAGCTTAACATGCGTTGTTTCTGAATTTTAATTTGCTTTTTCAGATACAAGATACTTTTAAGATAGTTTCATTTTTGCTGAATGGACTGTTTTAAATGTAATTCAACTCAAATTGAAAAGAAATAGCAAGGGCTGGGAGGTAATCTAAGATGATTGAAAGGCTTTGTGATAACTAATATCCCTAAAAACCATATCAACAGTATGACACGGGATGGTATGATGCTAGAAATACACAAGCATAGAAAGACATTAAAAGCATTTTGTTTTAAGTTTTTGACCGGTGAAAAGTACATATGATTTTGTTAACTTAGTACAACCTTTTGTATACCTGACATAAAATATCATTTCAAAACTATTTATAGCAAAGTTTGACATACTTTTGTTTTTATTAGACGAAAAAGGGGATACTAGAATATCTGACTGGCTTTTTTTATAATCACAAGTTATTACTTGTCTTCATTTTGTCGTCAAATTAAGATAAGCTGTCTCTATTTTTGTTTTGCTTTTCTTTGAGAATATATATTCTTAAAGGCAGGTTTTTTAGTGTTGGTTTAGGAAGACAAATCTTCTAATATATACGTTTAATATTGAAGTTTCTTGTGATTTCATTTTTTTCGTCCTTGAGCAAAAGAAACGTTATTAAATTCAAGGAAGAAATTATATTTCCTCAAATCAATTCTTTTCATCGGGAGAACAAAAAATTAATTCAGATTTCACAAACACGGGAAAAATATTATTTTCTTCATGAAATTTATTACTAGTAAATGTTAGACTTTTTTTTCCTTATTTTTGGACTTCTGACAGAAGATTCACCTGATACTGTTGAAATTGTTCATTTCAATCCCAAAAATAACTCAACGATGTTAAAAATAACGTTTGTTGCTATGGCTTTATGCAATTATCATTGACTTTTGTGATATCGGAAAGGTGGTTCTAAGGAGGGATGATTCTCAAGCTGAATACAACCTGCTCCATAACATCACTTTGATACCGAATATAAGAAAGTATTGATTTAAAAAATCAGCAAAACACTATTCAATGATTTGATTCTATTTCTTAATTATTTATACCTCATGAAGGAAGTCAACTGATCCTTTTCATGTATTTTTTTTTATTAAAAAGCATGTTTTCATGTGAGAAAAATATGCTTAATTCTATTGTAGCAGTCTGATTCAAAGATTGTCACTTGTGACAAGAAATATCTTTGTATGATACCGTGATCTGAGCTTTCTTGCAACATGGTCATTTATATAAATGGTAGATCAATTACAAATAATTAAAAAAGCAATCAACTTATAATTTGGGAAAAATAAAATGGCTTACATATTTCCAACCTAAGGTTGTTTTGCAATTTTCACAATAAATATCAGCTACAGCATGTAATCCAGTTAATAAAATTCTCTCCTCGGCAGGGCCACAACCAACATTTAGGCTTAAATAAAAAGAAAGAAAATAAATAACCTTTTTGATTATTTTCGTACATATCAAAATCATCTTTTAAACACTTTGACAAGGCTTTAGACAAACCTTATTAAACATTTTTGTGTGTAATTTAGTTTCTATTAAGTGCTATAATACTTTTAAGGTATCAGATTGCAATGTTATATAATAAAATTAATTGTTTTGGACGCATGTCTTGAATTGAGATTTCATCAAGTCACAGCAAGATAAATTTATACACATAACAGTTTCTTGTAAAAATAGCATGCTGATGAGTAGAAAGTATCATCAAACAATTTAAGATCGGGAATCAACATATTTAGCCTAATCTCCTTTTTTCCTTTGCATAATTATAAATGTTTACTTATAAACAATAAAAAAATGTATCATGATCCAAAAGATAAAAAAATCACAAACATTTTTAAACAAATGAATTTAAGAAAAGAATGCTTCTTTTTCTGGTCAATGTAAGAAAATTGATAGAATTTTCTGAAGTGTTATTAAAGCCCATGCACAAAAAGAATGGATGCAAGAACAAAATGTAAAAGGTGGTTCTCTCTGTCTCAATTTTGGTCAAAAGTAAGGCTATTATTTGAGAACATATTTGTCTTCAGACAATCTCAATCAAATATAAAGTGCTCCAGTACTGTAAAGCCACTTTTTGTCATCTTGGCGCTTTTGATTGCTTTAGGGAACTTTTTGATTGTTATAGGTGTATAAAGTATGGTAGCCTTGAAAAGACCTACCGTGAGTGGTCTTAAACCCGACAGCCTGTCCTAAACCCGACAGCCCTGCCTAATTCCGACCCCCCAAATAGCTGTTATGAAAAAGATTCTATGTTTATAAACATTCCCTCTTCAAGTTGAACGATAAACTATTGCATGAACTCTCGAAACAAAACATCTAACAATATGGCTATAATGTCAAGATGCCGATTTATGTTGGTAATTTAAAAAGTGTGAATCGTAAAAAAAATTACATTTTATGATGCTGTTTTATTGCTGTTGTCATTTATGACGTTGTACATATTGCAATAAAGAATTATGTTTTCTATAAGAAGCAATTATTGTTATTTCTATTTGGCTCATTTGGTGCAATGTATCAAATCTCTCAGTTTAGTTGGCACTTTGGTATCTTCATTGCGTCACAGCGAAAGGTTTGTTTTAATTTTAGTTTGTATCTTTGAAAGACCCTATCGGATTTAGGCAGGGCTGTTGGATTTAGGACCACTCACGGTATTGCTTTGTCTGAATTCAATTAAAAACACCAGTAAAATCCAGTGTTGCAACTGCCTTACCTAACTCTGAATAAAAAGTTCAAAAGTGGACTGTTTAGTATATGAAATTTCGTTCTCTAAGGCTTATAACGGAGAAGGGAATCTTATGGAAAAGAACTCATTTAGATTGATTTCCCTCTACAGACAGAAAGGTTAAAGGTTGCCATTGGGCCATTCCAGAAAATTTCTGTTACCCCCTCGCCGGACGACGTGCATTTTTTTATTTTTTCTAGCCTTGGAAATTTTTTTTTTTTCCAATGGTGGTCAAAAATTCAGATGAAAATCCATGTACTTCTTCAAAATGCGTCAGAAATTCCACTCTTTTTTGCCTTTTTTAAATCAATTGCCTTGGAAATTCATACATTTTCTTCTTGGGCCATTTCAGAATTTGTCTGTAACAGGGGGGCGGATGACACAGGATTTTCGAGGGCAAAAGTTTTCACCAAAATTCGAAATTTCCAAGGCGAGAAAAGAAAGTGTATGAATTTCCAAGGCAATTGAATTGAAAAAGGCAGAAAAGAGTGGATTTTCCTATGCATTTTGCAAAAGTACATGGATTTTTATGGGAATTTCCGACCACCACTGAAAAAGAAAATTATTTCCAATGCTAGAAAAAATTTAAAAATGCACGTCGTCCGACGGGGGTAACAAAAATGTTCTGGAATGGCCCATTCCATGTTCGAGTAGTCTCAAACACGGATTCCATTATTGGCTAGAAGTACATGAAAAACTTACACAGAATTGAATAGATAAGCTCTTCCTTGACTTCCTTGGAATGACTAAAGGAAGAAAAATATAATAATGAGCTTTTCCTCCAGACTGCCAGAAAATAATAAGTTGTCTGGCTAAAAGAAATTTTATCAGAAGTTGTGTTCAAAGCTTTTATTGAGGTACTCTCTGTTAGAGTTATAAACCCTCAGAATGAAAACCTTCTTATGTAAAATACTGCCACAAGAACCTTTCTAAAATAATCAGTAGATGAATACCTTTGAAATCAGGTCATCGTGACTTGCCAAGTGTGCTCTACAGTGGACACAGCTATATTTTCTGTAAGCTGACTGTGGAAGATATGCTCTGAATGTCTTCACCATTTTCGTAAATTGTTGTTGTTGTCAAAAGTCTCTTGCTTACAAATTTCAATAATAAATGTATAACTCTCAGGTTTTATTGATATTTTAGAATAAAGTCTGATAAGATTTCTTGTTTTGCTACTCACTCCAAAACGCTTTCGATTCTCTTCAGTTTTGTTATGGTCTGCCAATGTTATTACTTAGCATCAGTCGACCGTGAATTCATTAACATTTATCCAATCAAATTCGTCTATTTGAGATATAAACAATAGGCTATTGTGACTGTGAATAGAAATCAAAGGAGTCCAGCTGCCATTATTTTTTTTCATGGAATGTTTTTTTCTCACGAAAACACGTGAGGTGAAGTTTCCCGCCAAAAGCTCTCAACCGCAGGGTTTCACAAGAGGGGAGAGAGGGAAAAATAAAATGAGAAGACAGCGAAGCGCGGAAGTTCGAAAGATGACCTCCGCTGGCACAAGTTACTTTCAATTCAAAATACTTTTTCTCTTATTCCTTTGCTAGGCGGTTAGTAAAATATGTACCTAGCTGTCGAAGTAAAACATTGCTAGGAGTAATTTAGAATTCCTTTGAAATAGAATCGGGAAAAACGTGCAGAGCGGTTTTTCGCATGAAACACTCGCATATTGTGTATTGTGAAAGCTATTTATAGCACCAACATGCAAAATCTATTCGCAATAGTTCGAAACTCACGTAAAAACTCTGGGGATCGAATTTCAAGATGCCCAACATTCGGTTAAATACCGGGTGACCCACAAAAAAGTTCAGACGTTTCTCGACGTCTTGAGGCCGAACCAATGTCCCAGAGTGCTTGGAGTTTAGATATTTAGAAAGTAGATATCCTAACTTAAAATTTGAGCTATCACTTTTTAAATTTGATCAATTTGTTCTCTACTTATGAGCTTTTAAAGTCAAAATTCACTTTTCGGAAAGTGTAAAAAACACGTAAAAAAGGGGTATCAAATTTGGTAAAAACGTCTAGTTTTTGATATACACTTTTTGAAAAAAATCTGAAAAATCTACAAAAGCGCCAATTTTTATAAAAACTAGTCTTGTTATAAACAAAAATTACTTTCAAAGGTGTGGTGTTTTTATTAAATATTAATGTCATAAAACTCGTGAAATAAGTCAATTTGTAAGTGATTTTCTAGGATATCTACTTTCTAAATATCAAAACTCCAAGCACTTTGGGACATTTGTTCGGCCTCAAGATGTCGGGAAACGTCTGAACTTTTTGGTGGGTTACCCGGTACATTATATTATGTATTATGCCAGGTATATGCTGGGGAAAGTCTCAACACACGTTGTGTAAACGTTGATGTAGAGGAGGAAGGGAGGAAGTTTAATTCAAATCTAGACGGGGTCGGAGGTCAGCATTAGTGCAGGAAGCATAGAGTAGGTATCTTTAACCTTTAACCTTTTCTCTTGGATGAAAAGAAAGTACAATAGAGTGGGGGAAGCAATTTAGTTCATTACATTAGACAATCTTCCGTACCTTTTTACAAAAATTGCAAGAGAAAAATTAGTAGAAAGAGAACCTTGTATTGTATCGACCATAAGATAAATTGATTATCCATTAACTTAGATTTCTGTGACTGTATTTCTTTCTGACGCTAAACGGCTCTAAGTAAAGGACTACATCTTGGCGGTATTGAGCCTTGACCTTAGTTTTCTAGTCTTGAGGGAACAAAAAAACACACATTTGAAATTGCACATTCATGTACGAAAATTAAAACGGAGAGTCAAACACAGGAAAGAGGTTCACGAAAGACCGAAATCATGATATTTTTCCTTCTCTTGTGAGCAAACATTGGTCTTACTGTGCTCTGTTTGAGTTTTGAGAGATGAAATCATGATAATCAAATATTAAGAATTGGAAAGAAAAAAAAATTCTGTTTTGAAATGAAAGAAAAAATACGCGGAAGAAAAACCATAAACAAAACATATTCAATTATTCTAATCTAAATCCTTTTGGTTTTTATGTAATCCGAAAATCCGATTCCATCCATATATTTTACCGGCGGAAATTATATTTTTCTTGACATCATTGTCAAATTGACATCATCTTTCTTCTGTTAAATTTAGCGTACAGTGACAGTGTTCGATATGGAGAGGTCAGAAAAATAATAAGATAATTATATACCTTTATACTTATCTGGGAAATAAGTCAGGAGTAAGTGACTAAGATTTTGGGTTAGAGTGGCAAGAGGTTTTTTTAACCCCCACCCAAAACGCAGATTATAACAAACCTGGTGGTCTGATGGTGGTTGATACACCATGTCGAAAAAAAAATCGATTAAAGCTAAAAACAGAGAGAGAATCAATCAAATTGTCATCAACCATGCAAAAAAACCCATTTAATCTTTCAAAGATAACAAATTTAAAATAATTTAACGTTTCTAATTGATTGCTAGGTCAGCCTACTAGCAATTAACAATATAGTATTAGATGAAGCGTGTGGTTTTTCCGAAAGTCAAGTTGATATTGATATCGTCCTTGTGGTAAAAAATTAACACGAGTTGAGATTTTCCCTCAACCCTAAAAGGGGCCCTCCGAAACGTACGTTTTCCTACTGTTAGACTGAGAATGCACGTTTTTTTCCAATTTTCCTTGGCTTTGAGGCCAATAATTTTAAGAACAAGGAAAGAACATTTAAGGCTTCATGGATATTAAAATAAGCAATCTCTCAGGGAAATTCGACCAAAATACTCTCAAATTGATGAAAAAATAAGAACCCTTATTTTAACGTTTTAACGCTTGAAACTCAAAAAGTTAAGAACACCCAAAGGTTTTAAAATTTGCTGAATCCATTCGATCCCCAATCCCACCATCCTCATTCTTAGTAGCGGGATCTCGAAATGTCTAGCAGACAATTGTTACTGCTGACACTCTTTACAGATTCAGCACCCTCGTTTCCGCCTTTTTACTCACCACTTCTTAGTCATACGGCAAACTAGTAGGAAATACTCAAAGATATAATCATTATGTTTAAGATTTTTGATTATTTTCCATTTGATACTGTACTTGAGTAGTTCTCCTATATACAATGTGGTATGCATAAATTCCATATGGTTCAAATGTTCATTGTTTTAAAATGTTTCTATAAAGCGAACCTTCGACCACGTGGCCAGAAGACATATATCACTGCATTTCATGGTAGATTGCCTTCAATGATAAAATCCAACAGAATAGAGAAAAAATGTTCAACAGAAATGCTTTATTGTCACATCTTGTAATTTCGCCATTGACGCACACTTGATTTTTTATCCATCCATCCAAAACAAATGTTTATGGGGGTATCATTCATCAAAGGTAGAAAATGTTATGCTCCCCCAAAAAACAAAACAATGTACTCGCATACCTTCAAAGCATATGACGGTGGTACATCTAAGGACACGTGCATACAACGTTTTTTGTACGTTCATATGTAATGTTTACGAAAAACCTTCATCATTCATCATTCGTCGAGGTCGATAATTGGTCCTTTATATTCCTAGAGAAATAAGGATTTTAAAAAACGGAAAATATCTGGAAAAGCCCAATCTTTCAAAAGCAAGGAAAAGGGAAGCCTTAAAATTTGCCTTGCATTTGGAATGACGCTTTTTTGGCGAATTCTTCGAAATCTGTTGATACTTTCCATACGGCATTTGAGTGCAAGAGTTAGCCTAAATTACTGAAGTCTAAGTAAATTTAAGGCCAAGTATTGAAAATAGGGTGATCAACAATTTAAGAACACGATAAGAACGATTTGAGGCTTAAAGTACCAAAAAACAAGCTACGCCTCGAAAAAGATTTACTGGTTCTTATAAAAAAGAGTTTTCCTGAGAAAAGAAAAGCTTCTCTTTCTTGATGCTTCGGGGTTATTATGGACGTGAGATGTACGTGAGATGGACGTATCATGTATGGTGGAAATAAAGATAACTCATGCTCCTTAGAATAGAATAGGATCTCTTTCATCAATAAAATGACGCTTTTATAGGACAATATCCCCTTGTTCTGGTTTGACAGCGTTGATTCAAAAAGGGGAACTTCATTTGCATGTGTAGATTCATAATTTATGTGTTTTTTTTTTGCGTTTGACACCAAAGAAATCTGCATCACTCTATCACACAATACCAATTTCAGTATCAGACAAAATCATTGTTTTTGAAATTTTCAAACAAAATAAGGTTTAAAACACATGACGTCAGCAAAAATATCATTTTTTGATCGAAAACAAAATGATTTCTGATAACAAGTCTCACGCGGTGTACAGTTGGAAATTCGGAGAACTCAAATATTGTTATTCAAATTACTGAAAAAATGCGAAGCTTGCTCTAGCTTCTTGAAGCTGTTCAGGCACCTCCTTCTCACAGACCCGGTAGGACTTTTCAGCCAGTGGGGGGGGGGGGGTTAAAATAACAGACCGAAACTCGATGGGGATTGGTATTCCCATGTTTTTGTGGCTAGGGATTTAGATTCCATTGTTTTCAAGTCACTAAGTTCAGCGGGGATGGAAAAATTAAATGATATTCTGCAGTGAGGATTGGTTCATTTGATTATTTTCAGAGGGGAGAAAAATTGGAGTATAATTTTACACTGGGGACGATTTTTTGGCCATTTCTTCCAGTGGGAAGGATTCCCAGTGGGTCTGTGAGTAAAGGGGTGTGTTCAGGGAACATCTACACGCTTTTTTTATAAGAATGATGTAAATCCATTTCATCATGGATATTGTTATCTTTTTGGGGAAAATCATCCTAAAATATTCTTTCAGCATTCTTATAGGATCCTAATTCAGACTAGATTTAACATTTAGTAAATAGGTCTCAAGCATAAAATGATATTTTTGGGGCTTACCCTTACTTAGGGTAATTGACAATTTATAATTGAATATGCTCTAAAAATGGCATTCTTAGCTTGAGTAGCAAAATTCCATGATGGTTATATTCTTAGCATTATTCTTAATTTTCTGGCCATTTTCATTATGGACATTCTTATAAAGTGTATTCTTATAAAAAAAGCGTGTAAATTTCAGAATCGAGGTAAAATTTTCCTAAATGCCAAAGTTATAAAGCTGAATCAATGGTATTATCAATTTCCCAGAATTATAGAAAAATGAAATATCCTTACTTTACACACAAGATAGTTTGTATTATAATAGGATCGCTAAGGGAAAAACCATAATGTAGTCCTTCGAAGAACGAGTACAAGGGAAGAAAAGGGGATGTGGAGAAAAAAAACAGAATCAAGCGTTTATGTTTGCATAACAACAAGCAAGTCTACCCTCTGCAGGATTTGTATTGACAACTTTCTAAGCTAAAATGTATTCTGTAAAAAAAAACAAGACAAAACTCTAACAAAGGAAAACTTTACATAATGACGTCAAGAGGAGTTATTACATCAATAAACATATTATTTCGTGTTTGTTTGTTGTGTTTTGTGTTTAGATGATTTTGATATATGTGTTCTATCTAAGAAATTCGTGATATTTTGCATGAAAACAGAAAACTGATAAAAAACAGTTACAGTATCCTTAATAAAAATCATTTTAAATTTTTCAAATCAATCTGTTAGCCCTAGAAAAAAGTTCTTGGACAATGTAATAATGGGCCCTAAAGATCACATCTTGCTTACAAAGGATAAGAGGTCGATATTTGTTCCTTACAAGAAATAAAGGTACTCAGCCAGGGATAATGTCCTCGAGTTCATCCATCTTCTTGGAAATCAGGAAGTACTAGTAATATTCTTGAAATTATATTGGGTTTATCTAAATCGAAGTGTGACTTATACCTACTCAAAAGTAAACGAAAATCGAGTAAAATGACCACAATTTCAAAAAATTCCCCTCTTCAAAACTTTAAGGACGTTTCTTTTAAGAACAAGCTAAACATTGGAGGGAATTATGGGGGATTAACTTTAAGTTTTCACTGAACATGCTCTTCAATTTTTTCTCCCAAATTTATTCATTTCAAAGAAAATTGACCGAATCTATAAAAATAGTAGCACAACATCAAAACACGTTGAGAAACGATCATAAACAGCCTCAGCTTATCAAGATTTGTGAATTTTCGAGAGCACGTTTTGTCACCTTTTTAATCAAACACCTTCCACGTGTATATACAAAACGTGTCCATCTAACGTCCATGGCATTCAGTCTTTACGACAATTTGACATGATGCTTTGATAAAGCTGGGTTTTCGGTCGATGAGGGTCATCTTTTTCGGTTCAAGGGACAAAGAAAGGTTTGAACGTACTCTTACACGTTCTTTTTTTGTATATAAGAACAAAATATATAGGAACATAAAGCTTCGATGGTCAGAATATCAAGAACAAGTTAGGAACATTTTAAAGCTTTGTGGACTCTAAAACGCACCCGGTTTCTTAGGAAAATGTGCAAACATGTTCACAGAATAGTGAAAATAAAGAACATGTTAAGAACATTTTTAGGCTTGAAATTCGAAAATTTAAGAGCATTCAAAGGCCTAAAAAATTTTGGATGTTCTTATGAAAAAACACGTATCAAATTCCTCGTCCAGGCCTCAACTTCAAGCCTAATCTGGTTCAAAGGATATATAAATCAGGCTCGACTATAAAAAGAGTAACGCATGGTGGTAACTACCAATGTAAGTATGGTACTAATTATCATAAACATACTTTGGCAATATTTACAATACACTTTTTTCCATATGAGCCAGCAATTTTTTGTTAAGACTCGTCTGTCAATTATCCTGTTCTTATCATGTTCTAATTTTTAGATCAAATTTGGGTTATTTCTGGCTTGATACCCTGTCTCTACCGTTTTGAGCCTAAATTTGCTCAAAATTGTTCTAAAATAAATGGGTAATTGGATTTCCAGGTTAACGATGAGTTATCATCAATAACAGGGGTTTTGCTTTGTTTTTGGTAGGCCGGTGAATGAAAAATTAACCCTGGCGATTTCTAGATTCTAGGTCGGTGAATTCTTAGCAAGCGCTGTGTATTGATTAGCGTAAATATGTACTTGAGGAGGGTAACCGGACTTTTAGAGCGGCGATTTTTTATCGTGCCTTGGGCCTTGGACCGCCGAGATTCACCGTTCACCGGGCCTAAATAAGACCCCTGATAAGGGTACTCTATCTAGATTTTCAGATGACTATTCCGTAACCACTGAACATAGGGGGGAAATAAGTTACAGTAGGACCCACAGTTAAACAAATGAAAAAAATTACGGTAAGTATATGGATCTAGTAAAATTTAATCTCATTGTTCAATGTAGAGCTGCTTTTCAAGCGTAGAAGTGATTTTAATCAGTACTGCCTGACTCTAGATAGGAAAAAGTAGTTTTAAAAACATACTCGATTTTTCGATTTTTCATTTCAGCAATAAACATCGAAACCAAGACGAGAACTAGCTGACATAAAAATCACAATGTAAACAGATCCTTAAGCTTTTAAAACATGATATTGGACGACATGTAATACGTGCTGTATATCATATCTGTGAAGATCTAAAAATAGAAGCTAAAAATCGATTTAGAGCCTCGAATCATGTGATCATTATCATAGGAAGGATATAAGTTTTAATTTTTTTCTTCTATGGGATATAAGAAAAACAACTAATTCATTTTAAAACGATAATCGGTCGATGACGCAATAGTTCACATCAGAAGCCAACCTCTAAGCTACCATCTAAAGCTTTTTTAAGCAACATTAATGTTTGATAGCGTTTGAATCAGTTAGACGTGTCTGAAAAAATGAAATCGAAAGACCTCTAGCCAATGTCCACCTGAAGTCCATCTAACGTCCATAACATAACGTTAGATGAAGTTTAGTTGAGTTTAAAAACAAGATCGTATATACCAGCTGTGTCAACCCTGTTTCCGATTGTTTGGCGAAAGTCAGATGGTTCCATTGGAATTTGAATTCTTAAACTGATTGTTCCAAACCCAAACCAGACCAACTGATTTTTGATCGATTTACTGCTTGGATTTTCGACTCAAGGGAGGGAGTGAAGATATTGAAAAGATAAAGTTGAAGATTCTGTCTAGTCAATTTCTTTCTTAATACACGTCTTTTTTTTATAAGAACGTCAAAAAATTTCGAAGCCTTCGGATGTTCTTAGTTTTTTGGATTTGAAGCCTAAAATGTTCTTAAAATGTTCTTATTTTCAGCATTTTTTGAGCATTTTGATGTAATTTCTTAAGAAAATGCGTGTTTGTAAGTCTCCAAAGCCTTAGAATGTTCTTAGAATGTTCTTAAATTTTTGGGCCTCGAAGCCTTATGTTCTTATATAGTTTGTTCTTATAAAAAAAAAACGTGTATGGTGATTGTTTAGCAGAATTATTGAAAAAGATTGAATGTTTTACAAAACCTATACCGCACACATCCCTTTACACGATTTTGGAATACCCCGTCTTATTTCTAGGACCCAGTCTCAAGCTTAGGAATATCTAACAAAATAGTAAAATAATAAAATTGAGCTGAAGACCTAGTAATAAGGAGAACTTTACCTGCTGTTCCCTGGGATAAAAAAGACTTAACATTTTGAAAGGTAAACTGGAAGTGTCTAATAAAGGTCTCAGTCCATGTTCAGACGTTACAGTTTAACATCGTTTCAGTATGGTTTTTGTTACGGATAGGAGGTGTTCGTATTGGTTTTGGAACGTTTCGGAGCAAGAATGCGGAACAGTTCCATTCCGAAGAAAAATAGTAGAGCGTAATTGTTTTCGCCGTCTTGCTTTGTACACCCCTTTCTCACAGACCCACTGGTAACCCTTCCCACTTGAAAAATTGGCCAAAACATCGTCCCCAGTGGAAGATTATGTTCTAATTTTTTTCCCTCTGAAAATAATCAGATGAGCAATATTGTGCTATTTCTTCCACCCCCACTGAAATTTCTGGCTAGAACAAAATGGAATTCAAATCCCCAGCCATAAAAACATGAGAATATTAATCCCCATCGAGTTTTGGTTCGTAATTTTTACCCCCACGGGCTGATAAAAGCCCACAAGGTCTGTGAGAAGGGGATGTCTTTGTAAAGTCTTATTTTTAACGTTATAAATTTTGGTGTCCAGACAGTGTTTCTGAACTGTTTCGTTTCAAACCGTAATGTCTGAACAAAGTCTTAATCACATATTAACAGACATTAAATCTCCAACTTATTGTTAACAACTTGTTATCAACCTATTATTGTTTTCGCGTTGGACTTACAAAATGTAGGAGGATATCACAGCAGGTAAAGACGGAATCATGTAAATAAATCTCTCCATATTTTATAGTTAAAGAATTTCCTTCGACTTGACTCGATATGGAATTTCCTTTTGCTTATTATGTGTGGGATATTGATACGAAACTGTCCGACTTTCTATTGCTTCCTTTTCTTCAATGCTGCAATCATGGTCGTAATATTTGAGAAAAAAGAAATTCCTACGAAATCTTATAATCACAAACGATTTGGAAGCGCTCTAAATTAGGTTGGAAGGGTAGAGTTTTAACGCTAGACTTAAGAGTTAGGAGTTTAGAATTTGAGGATCCAAAAGTTCAAGAATGGTCCAATAAGGCTCAGAATATAGCCTGGAAGTCTATAAACCCCTCCCGAATTGAAATACTCGAAAAAATTTATCAATCCATACAAGGGGGAGGAGGAATATTTCCAGGGAGTAAAAAAGTTAATCCAAAATTCCAGGGGGTAAAGAACTAATTTCACTTCGTCCACCCTCCATTCAAGGTATGAAGAAACATTTTAAAAAGGGTTTTAGCAAACTCTGCCATTTTCCAGGGGGTATCCATACATTTTAATATTTTTTGCCTTGAAAAGGTTCGTACACCCCCCCCCCCGTATAGAAGTTAAATGGAACAACCCATTGCTCTATTTTGAGGCCAGTGAAAAAGAAAGGATATGACCCATTTCAATGTTGTCTCGAAAAGTTTATAGATATTGTACGTATGGTGTAAGCTATGTAAAACAGTAGCGTAGTGGTAGGGGGGGGCAGTGCCACACCCCCCCCAAATAAAAAGGACCCAAAAACGTCTCTGTTTACTGATTTTAGCGCCCCTTTGCTCTTTTACACCTTAGATATGGCAGTTTTCGGCCAAAAAGAGAGAAAATATCCCAAAATTTTCGTGATCGCTTCCCTCACGTACTCCTTAAAAAGATTTTACATTTCATAGGGGGCCAAAAACCAAAATCTTCTAAAGTTGCTTACCCCAGTTTGCGCGAATTTTAGTCGACCTACCACGCTACTGACGTATGAGAAAAAACAGACTCATTTAGACTGAGTATTGTATCAGCCCTCTATGAAAGAGATTTCGGACAAGATAAACAAAAGAATCAAACAATACCAAATAAGGAAAAATAAAAATCTTTAACACGCAAATTTTGTTTTGACAAATTTTGTCTAATACCTTTAAAATACCTACTACAAGAGATTATAGTATACACGTTTTTTTTTATTAGAACCCAGTTTATAAGAACATTCCGGCTGAAATTCGTCAAAAAATTAAGAACATCGTAAGAACATGCCCAGCCTCAGTTTGGAAAAAAATGACAAGAAACTACAATTTTTTCCTCTTTTCAAGCAGCTTTAACCGGACTTAGGGATGGATTTTCTAAAATCGAGAGTCAAATATTGTCTAAATTTTACCAATTTTAAGTGCTCTTTATTTTGCATGATATTATCAAGTTAGAGTAGTCTGAAAAATTAAGAACGCATTTAAGAACATTTTAGGCTGAAAATTGCTAAAGAAATAAGCACATCCAGGCTCAGCCAAATTTTAGGTATTCTAATAAAAAAAAAAACGTGTATAAAAACAGTTAGAATTTTTAAACCGTTTAATAATCTCTGAACTATCACGGGTGGAGATACATTTTACACATTTTAATAAACATTTTACACATTTTAATAAACATTTTGTCTAGAAACTTCCGGGTAACTTTTTGATCAAAGGTTAAACAAAGGGTCGACAAAGGGTCGTTCACGCTGAGGCATTTTCACGCATCATAAAATAGCCGTAAAATTCTATGGATCGCTGAATCGTAGACATAGAGGTCTGGACAGGACAGACGTTTGGAACTTCTTTACTAAAGGTGTGAACTACTACTTAATGTAATGGGCTTAAACATTGGACTTATGAGTCAAAGTAAGATCTTGACAGCAAGAACATCCAATCAAAAGAGGTGGGTCCTTTGGAAGCATCAGAGAGCGTAAATAGTATTTTGATTGTCTGAGAGGAGGAGCTATACGAGCTAACAATGATCACAAGGTAATGTGACTAATGAAATGAAATGAAACCAGCGGTTTCTTATGCGACTTAAAAAAAAAAATATATATAAAAGATAAAATCGTACCACTTCTCTCTGTGCTGATGCAATATGCTAAGAAGCTATATAGTGGTTTATTCAACAATTTTCAGAATTGCACTACACTTCCCCTTATATTTAGCATGTCCATTATAAATTAACCTGTTGCGAACCGCACAACAAGATCATAGTCTGGAAAGGGGTTTGATCCCCCTTCTTGGCATCCCCCCTAACCTTGAAAAATGCTTATCCCCAAGGATTTTGAACAAAACTAAAGCTAACAAATATATGTGAATTATCTTTGGAAATAGAAAGCGAAATGATAAAACATCTTTCTTCTTTTTGACTCAGACTACTCTAACAGAAAACTTCCTTTCATGAAGACCAAATTTCAAAACAGTGCTTGAAAATAATCTACAATACATATGTAAACCCCTCTTCTTAAACTATCTCCTCTTCCTTGCTATCCCCCCTTTTTGATGAAAATTTCTGACCCCCCCTTCTTCATTTTTTTGGAAGGTGTCACCCCCACCTTAAGAACGGTGTCATCCCCCCCCCCTTAAGAACGGGGGGTCCGAACTAATGATCAATATGATCGATAGGAATCCTTGGTTGGCGGAGCAATGGAACCTTTAAGCAGCACTCAGCAATAAGCTTCAACAGTCTAATATAACACCAGAATATGGAGCAGACACCCGGTTATTTAAAGTTTCAAGGAGAATTCGAATAACCAGGACTTTGAATCATTCTTTATGTGGGGGCTCGAATAAACAGAAGTCTAACTGTACTGTATTTTTAGTCTAAGGTTTCAATAGTTGTAGCTGAGAAAACAAGATATTCCATGTCTAGATCTAATTCTAATTCAAAGCCGCAGAAGAAATCGTTAAAAAGATTGCCAATTAAGGAGGATGTCAAACCGTTCGAAAATAATAAAGCGGTACTTTTTGACGTAAGCACAGAAGTCATTATTGACTTGATTGCAGGTAATAAAATTGCTTCGAATTCCGCCGACTCATTACTAAATTTCTGGATGAAAATTATTCGAGTGGTAAATCTCTCATAAATCGGGTAGTGATTCAAATTAGCAGACTTGGCGAAACCTACGAAGAGTTGCCAAAAAAGATCTCCTGGAAAAACTTCATAGTTCTCAATTTCATGATGCTGGAATTTTGAAAAATATCTTTAAAGAGGCCCTCCCAGCGTGGTCCCAAATCACGCCATCACGCCAAAAAGATTCTCTTATCACGCCGTCACGCCAAAAAAAATCCTACCATCACGCATCTCAACGATCACGCGGATGTATCTTATCACGTCATCACGCATTTTCGAAAATTAAATTACGCCATCACGCAAGAAAATACCCCCACCCCCAATCACGCCATCACGCAAACCGCAGGGTTCTCGTTAAAAAGGGTTTAATTCATCGGACTTTCGATCTTAAGAAGATGTCAGGGTTTAAATATCGAAGATTAAAATCCATGAGGATGTAACAATTAGCTCTTAAGAAAATTTGGCGTTTTTAGGAAAAGTCTATGAAAAATTAACACTGGGAATAATTGTGTCAAAAATAAAGTTTACTAGCCATAAGACGGGATCTATTTTCCAATGTTGGGTGTTGACGTAAAATTTGGTTGAATAATTCATGAATTTTGTCTGATAACGACCATTTCTAGGCGAAATATTTCTTTAATTCCGAAGTCATCATTCTATTGGAAAAGTAAAGTTTATTTTCCCTACAATTTTTCCAGGAACACGTCAGTCAACTCGTAAACTATGCATGAGAACGAAAATTTACGTAATCTAAAGTGAAGAATGGGCTCTTCCAGAAAAAAATTGGGGGTGGAAGATATAACACTTTTTTGAAAATTTACCCCCAGACATTGTGACTTTTGACCCCCTGGACAACAGATCTAACCTCCCGGACAGGCGTCAGTTGACCCCCAGGGATATTCATAACTACCCCCTAAACAGAGCAGTTTTGCCGATCCAAACAAGGCAAATTTTGTAGATTTTTCACTACCCTCCGGACAAAATATCCAATATCATCCACTCCTACCCCCCATTTTACAAAAATTTTCTAGAAGAGCTCAATGTAGCTTCGAAAAAAGCCTTTTCTTAGATTTTAGTGCAGGTGTAGGAAAGTTAGTGGATTTTTGAAAGTTGCTCAAAACTTGAGTATAAACTTAAAGATTGGTCAAAAAATACCATAAACATCATCAACTCTTTGGTGAACAATGTTTATAAAAGAGCTTTGGGTAAATATTTTCACCTTTTGAGTGCAAAGTAACATAACAGAGATATAGCCAACGATATCATTATCAAGGACTTAACATTAAGTGCCAACACGTATGTATGTGCGCATTGACCTCAGTTTGATAGAGAACTACTAAACTGAGGACTGAAGTGAGATTCGAACTCACGACTTTCGCATTACTAGTGCAGCTGCTGAGATATAGTTAAACGTAAAATTTAAGACTGTTTTAGAGCAAAATGGGACACTGGTCATCGCTTATTCATGAGACAGATAATATCATATAACCTATAGTAGATATTTTTTTGTAAACTGTGGTGTACTAGAAGGTAGGAAAACTTGAAATATATAGAAGAAAAAGAAACTTAAAAAAGCCATCTTTAAAAAAAATTTAAAACAGTGATGTAAAAAGTAAAGAAGTCAAAAAGGGTCAAGGCTTTTACAAAAAAGAAAGAAAATATTACATGAACCCAAGAAGGGGTTTATAGATTTGATAACATTATAAAACATTAAAGGCTCTTTTACTCTTTTCAATCGTAAAACTTCATTTCCATGAAATATAGTACCTATACTGTAGAAGGGGTCTATAAACATGATAACATTATATAACATTAGGCTCTTTTCAATCTTAAAATTTCATTTCCATGAAATATGTAATAGTTATCGGACAGTTGCGATTACAATATGAGAAATATTTTACGAGTTCCGAGATTTTTCCGTACAAATATACGGAAAATCCGGAACGAGTGAAATATTTCCATATTGTACGAGCAAATGTCTGATAACTGGTTTATCGGTGACCCAAAAAATGTACTTTTTGTGTTGGAAAAAAAGCGCAGGGCACTTTTGTAGCAAAGTGACGTTAGATTGCTGCTACCCGCTACAATGCAACAACATCTTTTCGTCAATTTATATTTTGCAATTGTAAAATACAAGATATATTGTACTCTTTTTATTTTTATTTTTTTTTTTTTTATTCGTGGTCAGACTTCTCTTTTTTTTAAGATAAACTCGGATTATATTTCATATATACTTACAATAGGGGCAATAAATTAGAGTAAATTTGGTTTTATAAATAAATAAAATAAATAATTGAAAACAATAACCGCTAGTGGCACTAGACTGTAGCTAGCAGCAAGTGACAATGAGTCTAACCTAGGGTCTAACGAAAATGACCGATTGAAAAAGAATGTAATAGCACAACTAAGTAGTTGCGCCGGGCTGTAAAGAAACAGAAACTTAAAAGTTTCATAAAAACTCAATCAAATTTATAAAAAGAAAAATTAATTAAGAAACATTAATTATTGCTAACTCTTGAACGAGAGTTAGTGAGTTCAATATCATTTGTATTCAGTTCTCTACTCCAAATGGAACGGGATCCACGAATACATAACAAAGACGATCTCAACAAGCTGAATGATATTTTTGATCGAATAAACGAAATTGATTCATGGAGACGTACACCACGTTTTTCAGCAAGCATCACGGCCAATCTTTTGTAGAATGTTTGGCATTCACGTCCCATACCTCCGTTTGTAGAAAATACTAATGGGGTGAAGGTACCATTTTCGACACTGTTCACACGTTCATTGTAATGTCTCTTTTTCTCGTTTTCGTTTCTTTGGAAGCACTTGCTGAGCTCCAAACCCCTGTACCTTCGAGCGCTTAGGTCAAAGACCCTAATATCAAAAAATGCTCTTTGGCCAGGTGTCCAGAACCCAGTTGCGCTAACGTCAAGTCGTGCTCCTTCGGACGTATTCGCGGTTTTGTGCGTCAGTCCTTCGCCGTCAAGGGTGATTAGTCTCGGCTCGTTTCGTACGTTGACGCATACCTCATCCAAAAGTTTAGCAGTGATATCTCGTACCTCGTTATGTCTAAGAGTAACGTAGCCTCCATTCTTGCAGGACAGAGCATGGCTGATATCAAAACGATTACCACAGACACATTCACTTGGTAGACGAGGGATACTCCAGTCATAACGAATTCGCAGTGTATCGTGAAACTGTTCCTTGTTAAGATCATAGCCTTGATCTCTGATTGGAAGGTTGGTCAACCAGTTCGATGCTCCGGTATAGCAATTGGCTTCGTGGATTCGTTTTTGATCATCAGTCATTTCCGCCCTGATACGATCTTGTTTGTCTTGATTTCTTCGGGTTTTCTCAGTTTTGATCGCTGCTTTAGTTTTTGTTTCATTGTCATTTGGTGGTTGGAGGTTCAAGATTTGGTTTTGTAAATGTTTGGTGAATTGTCTCGAGTTTTCGTGTTCGATGGGTGCGATCTCGCATACGTTTTTGAGACCGAGGCCTCCCAGTCTAGGTGGTAATGATAACAAGTCTCTTTCTAAGTCATTTACAATTTTACCCCCTGTAATGGCTGGAATGAGTTGGTGTCTGACGATTGTTTCGATGGGTGTTAAGTAGTTTTCCATTTCTGGAATTGTTCTTAAAAAAATACGAAAAACGATGCTGGTAACCGCTGGTGTAAACACGTGTATGCTGATTGTGGTTGAGTCACCGCTATTTCTGAAAGAAGAGTAAGTTCCTTGCACCATTTATCAACAATTTCTTTACAGTAACGGTCTTTGAAGTTTATACTACCAATAACTGCACCGAGATGCCTTTCACCGTCTTTCGAAACCTGGATGTTCGTTTCCCGGAAAATTTCTTCAGCCTCGTCTAGGTATTCCTCTTTAACGATAAGCCACGATTTAGTCGGCTGTGGAAAGTAGCCGAAGTGAGGACCAATGGTTGTAATTCGTGACCACCAGCGTTTTAACAAGAGAAGCTTTCCAACAGAAGTTATATCGTCGGCGAATGCTGCCATTTTATCGGGGATATCTGCAATTATTGATAGCATTATATTCAAAAGAGGTGTTATTCCAATTGCGTACACTGCCATACCGATCGGATCTCCTTGAGTGGTTCCTTCATTTGACTTAAGCTCGACACCACCGATAACGAAAAGTCTAGCTGGAGAGCGATAGCAGTTATTTACATAGCGAGAAAATATTGGACATAGCACCTGGACGTTGTGAAGTAGAGCTTTTCGGTTAATGTTATTAAAAGCGTTAGCAGCATCAACTAGTATTACTGCTTCGGCTGCTTCGTTTTCAAATACAGATCGCATCGCGTGGATTGCTGCTTCACTGCCACCTTTCTGGCCGGAACACATCTGTACTCTACTGCCACCGACGATAACGTCCTCTTTAACGACTGCCATTACGAGCTTCCCACTGATGCGCCTCAAAACCTCTCCTACGCCGATTGGTCGTACTCCTGGTTGTTTATCGAGCGGGACTAGTCGTGCAGCTAAGAAACCCTGTAATGATTCATCGTTAGTTTCTTGGGTGCAAAGTTTTCGCGTTAGTTTTGCGATCGATTTTCGAAGATCCTTTCCACAATCGCCGTAAACTTTCGATGTAAGTGGTTTACGCCAACCATCTGCGTCCATACCCGATGGTCCCGATCCACCTTGTGTCGATAAGGCTGCTTTCGATACCATCTCTTCATCAATACACTCAAAAACAATCGGATCTATATGCTGAATTGGACCATTGAGCAGGTTGTTTTCATTGGTATCGCGACCTTCAGGATGTTTTTGTCGAAGGAGATTGATCGTTTGATCGTCCAGTGGTAGCACGCCTCCACTCATGTTGTTGGTGAGTAGTTTGATTGCCCCGTTAACATCGCCTTTTTCCATTTTTATCTTAAATTGCTTCGATAGAGCTTCAATAGTTTTCTTTTCGACCGGCTTTGGCAATCTCGATTGAAGCGTCTCGGCCTCTTTGACAAGGGCTTCGATATCTCCTCTTCGCCATTGGAGCAGTCTCCTCTCTAATGCTTCGACGTGATCGTGGGCTTTGGAAGTTTTGCTTGGTTTCTGAAGAAGCAAAGCTGGCATTATATGGACAGCTTTCATCGATACAACTCCGAGAGGACTATCTTCGATCCATGCATTGAGTAGCCTTGTCACTTCTCGGATGAAATCTTTGCCTGTACGTCCACTCGGTAACTTGAAAGATTTTTTCGCCAATAAACTATCTTTTCATAACTATTGTTTATCAGTCTCTCAAAGTCAGTTCCTTTGATATCTCCCCAGTAAAATCTCTCTGGGATTCGCTCGATGTTGTTTTGAGGTTGCGGTTCTGGTTCTGCTTCTGGTTCTGGTGGTAACTGGACTCGATCTGCGACTATTTTGCATTGTCTTTGATGTTGAAGAGCACCTCTAGCAGTGCGGAACAGTTTTCCACACTTTACACATGGAACAGACGGTTCGTCTTGATGCGTACTGTTTACTGTGGCGGGATCACCGGCTTCTGCAATCATGGTTTTCTTCTAAATCAGCTTTTGAACATTTTTGTACTTGATTCTTTTTCAGCAATTCGTTGCGTGATCAAATGTTCAAAAATAATTTTCACAAGATTGACAGTTAAACGTCCGCCATCTTGCGTTGCCACCGTTGTACTCTTTTTAACCGTTTTCAACCAATCAGATTGCTGATATTATTTGGATCACCGAAAAAGTACTATACTGTATTTTCCCTCTCTGATGCTAAATGAGCGTAAATTAGCACAAACACTTAAGAAAATTATGTCCGCCAATCCATGTGTCCGTGCCCGTCTTGAAGATCTTGAATTATTGAAAAAACGAATTCTTGATATCTCATAGTGTAGTATAGTACATATAGTATAGCTAAACGTTTTTTTATAAGAACATCCAAAATTTTTGGAGCATTCAGATGTTCTTAACTTTTAAGTTTTAAGCCTAAAAATATGTTTTTAAAATGTTCCTTATTTCACTATTTTGTGAGTAATTGTCTATTTTCCTATAAAAATTCGAATTTTTTAGAGTTCCACAAAATCTTACTATGTTCTTAATATTTTGGAATCTTGTATTTGAAAGAGGGTTTGTGATTCCATCTCTTTAAAATGATAATCATTTCATTCATTCATAAATTTTGTTTCCATTGATAGATAAATTGACCGATAATAAACCTAAAGATGAACTTCAGGCCACACGGAAAGTCAGATGCATAAAACAAAGTTTTCGTATTTTTGCATTATTATTAAAGTTATGTAAGAATTATATATCTTTCAACTCAAAACGTGACGCAATTTGTTATTTTAACTTCCAATCCAGACGATCTTTAAGGGGTAAAAATCTGATTAACAGGATTACAAGATCAGACAAAGTCTGGAAAACTACTTTATTTTAAGTCTTAATCTTCGTCAGAGTATTGACCCTTGCCTGTACCAAACGACCAGGGCTTCATCCTCGACGCTGTGATCAAAAATACACTCGCTGGGATAAAGATAGGATATATTGACCCTGGCCTTGACTAATATGTTGACAGGGTCTGATTTTTTGGTCAAATGGTACTAGATAACATTTACGGCCACTATCAAGTACACTTTATTAAACACTGAGATTTCTATTTTGCTATTGCTGAGATGTGGTATTTTTTGCCCTGATTTATTTAAGTATGATATGAACAGTCTTTCTGTTATTTCAAGGTACCTTCTGCAAAATAAACCTTGCACGTTTTTTACAAGAACATCAAAATTTTTTGAAGCCTTTGGATGTTTTTAGCTGTTGAGTTTCAAGCATAAAATATTCTTAATATGTTCTTATTTTCATGTTGTGAGTAATTTTTAGCCATTTTCCTGTAAGAAAAAGGATGTTTTATAGTCCACAAAGCCTTAAAATGTTCCTAACTTATTCTTAATATTTTGGCCATCGAAGCCTTATGTTCTTTTATAAATTAAGAAATTAAACAGCAAAAGATGTACGTAGTAGCAAAGATTAAAGCAAGAATGTGAGTTGTAAGGAGTGTCATTCCAATTTGGATACCGGAGTGTTATTAATTTCTTTGGCATCCCGTAACTTGTTTCCGAATCGCTTCAATGCCATTGGTCGATCCATGCTATAGTCAGTAGCGTGGTGGGAAAATTTCTCTGGGGTGGCCAAGGCAAATAAGGCGCCCTTTTTAAAGATTTTTTGTTTTTGGCGCCCCTCTCTATACGCTCATTATGAACACAAAAAAGGGAGTGTGCGAGCGAAGCGAGCCAGAAAATTTTGAGTTTTTGAGGTGATGAGGGGCGCCATTTTTGTTTTTTCATTTGTCAATCTTTCGATATGGGCGCCTGAAAAATCCTTCTTGGCGTCCGTTATTTTTGGGCTCCCCTTCTCAAAAGGGCTCCGCTGGGGGGCCTGGCCCCCCTGGCCCCCCTGCCACCACGCCACTGGCTATAGTCATAACTTTTGTTTAGAAAATCTTCACAAAAACCTTTTATGCTTTCAAGTTTGGGTGTGTCCAGAGCCAGCCGATGTTAATTTTCTTAAAGCAGATTAAATAATCATCCAAACATGTTTTTCTTTTGTAATATCATATTAAAGGTTTTACCCTGTAGAAGAGACTCGTGAAGACTTTTCACATTTTAATGTGAAGTCTTTTGAAGACAGCTTTTTTTAGGGAAATATTCTATATCACACGACTAAGCAAGAAAAATGTTTAAAAAGTCTACAACTACAATACAATTATTGAAGGCCAGACAACATAAGATGTCTGAAAATTATATATGAGCTTGAAAGTGAAATTAAAAATCATAAATAGTTTTTGAATGATTTAAAGGGAGACTTTTGTGGTTAGTCTTGTGACAGACATAACATGATTGCACAACTATAAAAAAAAGATCTAAAGATATACCTGGCTCCGAGACTGGGGTTCCTTATTTTTCCAGAGAATTTCAGCCTAGAAGTTTCTTATGGAGTTATCCTTATTTACTAAGCTGCTAAGAATGGATTTGCTAAGTATGTAACTTTTGTATAAGTATAACAATGTACTACAGTACAGAACACTATTCAGAGAACTATAATTTCCGAGAAAAATTATTCTAAAAATTTAAGGAAATGTAGATGAAATAATAAAGAGTGACCTTTTCACTAGAAACTCAATTTTTCGTACAAAGTTATTTTGAAGCCTCTTGATTTCAGATGTACAGTAATTTTAACATAGAATTACAGGTCTTACGAAGTTAAGAATCAATCAATCAGGAGGCTTTAACCCTATTTGGGCCGGGGGGGGGGACTAAAAATCCCCCCTACAACTTTTCTTTCAATAGCTTTTTAAGGGATTGTGATGTGGTCTTAAGATTTTAGGACAATTCCTAACTTTTATTTTGGCTCATTTTCTCACAAAAATATTTTTTATCAAACACCCAATTATGCTGACGTGAGCAAATTAAAATTTGACCTGATTTTTTCGGTAAAAAATCCTGTATTTAACGCAAATTTCAAATTAAGATATCTTTTTATATAGTAATGCTATGAACTTGAAATGTTGACAGTAGTTTTGTATGGACAAGACAAACCATTTCCAGAAAAACATTTTTCTGATGACGTCATAATTTAAAAATGGCAAGCCAAAATCGAAAGAATTAATTTTGGAGATTTTGGCGCCCCATAGGGGCTTTAGATTTGAAAATTTTCTAAATCTGATTGAAAATTGTTAGTGGGGAATTCATTTGGCTACCAGAATATCAAAACAGAATTAAAAAATTTCTTCTACATCAGAGTATAATACTTCAAAGATATAGCATATTTTGAACAAAATTATCAAAAATTTGAAAACGAAAGTGCTGACGTCATCAAAAAATTGGTCACGTGACTAATTTTTTTGTATTAATTGAAACTTCACATTGATATGTATAATCCTACCAAGTTTCATATTGATTCCACCATTTTGAGAGATTTTACAGAGGGGTATGATTAGTCCCCCCCCCTGGCTTATTATTCTTCAAAAAAACCCGGCCCAAATAGGGTTAAAGTCGGGGTTAAAGTACATCCGAACCAAAAATGAAGTTTATAGCACCAAAGGATAACGAATTCTTGTTTTTTTTCTTCTTCATTTTTCATTTTCATTTTTGAATTTTTCAGAATTACTTTTCTCAGAAATTATAGTGCTCCAAATTATATTTTCAATAATAAATGATATGATTGTAATTACCTGGTAGTAATTTTTAATTTTGTGATTTTTAGTTTTCACTTTTTTTATCAAATTTATCTGGCCCAGCAAGAAATCTTTTCAAATATAAATGATATGTATGTTAAAATTGAAGCATTTGTTGAAAAAGGGCAAGCAAATCAAAGATCAATTAAAGTGAATAAAGCGAATGGACTTTAGCTCCTATAGCTTTAAATCTTAAACAGTTTTGAAATAAATTTATTTCCAATGAATTCAAAGATAAATTCATTTGACATAACTACATCAAAGTTCTTTGAAAAAGAACACAGAAATAAGATGTTAAAAGTAACAACTCCAATCAATACAATACCACACACAATGTTTATATTCAAAAGGCGTGAGAATATAGCCATGTAGCATAGTTAGGTCTTTCTGATACATAGCAATCGAAAGATAGATGTATAGGTAAACTAATAGCCTCAATGCTGTTTATTCTACTAAATCAAATATTTCTTATAAAAACACTCTCATTTTAAACAATTATTATTTGATGACACAGCTTTGACAACATGTCAAAATGAAAATTGTTTTATTGTTTGAAGATTGACAGTCTCTAAACTATTGGAATTTGAAACTGTCTGTTACTGTATCTATCACGGTTCTATGGTGTAATGGTTAGCACTCTGGACTTTGAATCCAGAGATCCGAGTTCAAATCTCGGTAGAACCTAAAATCTATTTTTCAATACTTTCATTAGCTAGTTTTTAGAAGAACATATATAACAAAAAGTTTGTGGAAATTGCATGACGAGGGCGGGGATGGAGGACAAGAGAACCTCAAGTGGATAAACGTTCCATGTTGGTGAACACTTAATAATTTGCTTACTGTACTGAAAACATAAGAATAGAACAAAAGATCTTTTTAAAATCATGTTAAAATGAGCATAAAATTTCAATAAACCTCCATTTGTTGAAATTTCAAACAAACAATAGAATCTTTTTTACTGTTCTTCTTATGTATTTTTGAAGGAAAATCTCCGCTTACACAAACATACTTTTAGTGCATATCTATAGACTATGCTCTTTATCTAGAAGATCAGTAAAGTTTGTTTGGTTTGTTAAACTGTTAAGGCAAAAGCTGATATCATTTTTGGTACTTCGAGCCTCAATCGCCTTCTAATCCTGTTCTTATCTTAAGACAAAGAGATCGTTTAAAGTAACAATTGTTACTCATGGTACTTTAGATTTCTAACTCAAACTGAGCATTACAGGAGGCCCTCCTATATATCCCACGGCTGATAAACCCGACAATGACACTTAAGGGTTAAAGGCAACTACTAAGGAATTCATGAAGGTGAATTTGTACCCCTATTTCACAACTTTAAAAACATAATCTTTTGTGAGGGCCAACAGGGAGGATTTAAATTTACATGAAATTATTAAAGCATATATACCTTTGAATCACAGTAAAATGAAGCTGGTGGAGGAATCTGCTTCAAGAACGTCAACCTGTGAAAAGAAGATTTCAGTCAGTAAAAAAAGATTTGAACTTTACTAAAGAGCTCTTATAGAATATCAATGGAATTCTTGTATGCCTTTTTCTTTATTAAGTACAGGTGAGTTTGCGAAAACAGTCGGATTTGGAATCCAAGGCTCTTTCTCTGAATATTAACTAAACAGAGAGACATCACTACAACTTTTCAAATTCTCCGGCCGTGGTCTCATTTTCATTTTAAAGTATAAACTTCAAGCATATCACAAGAGTGAAATCTTACAAACTAATACGTACTGTAATAGTCCCGAAAAAGTCACATTTGGCTATGATTGGAAATGTAATCGTTTTAAAAAGCTTTCATTAAATTGAAAATCATACCCATTTGAACGTTCTTCACTCGAAAGATCAATACCATAAGATTTCTATAGAAAAAGAAAAGAACGCATTATTATGATATGCTCCGGACTCTATGCTGACGAAGCAGAATACACAAAAGAATTTCTGTGGGTTCGTACAGTGCTTGAGTTGTTCGTCCTTTTGTTTGAATATGCTGTGCAAGCTAAATTATGTCAAGTTTAAATGATGTCCTTTTAAAGTTTCAAACACAAACGGAATTCTAACCCCTGTTAGGGAAAAGACAGTAATTTCATTTAGTTCCATCGATGCTAAAAAAAGTTGTATTATTGTATAGGTTGTGTTAACAATAAAAAAGGACACTTAATTTCAATAATAGATTGCCTAAAACCAGCCCATGCTAATTATTTAGAGACATAAATGTTATGTTAATGGTAAAAACATGACTTTGACCTGTTCCTCAGTGGATAGTTCTCTGTAATAGCTGCAATCGCGACCCTAAGAGGAAAAGATTATTTCAAGGTATTATCTTTATTGAATTATAGAGTCCACAGTGTGCAGAGAGGTTCAATGTCCCATCTAGAATTTCAAGTCCCACTAATTGATAATTGACTTGCCACCTAAAATAGAAGATTGAATGCCATAACATTTCTATTAAAAAAGAATTCTTTCATGAGAGTTGGAAAACAAAAGGAGAATCTTACATTTGTGTACGGTGGTGATAAAATATCGAATATGGCAGCGTCTTCTCTGAAACAAAAAAATACATGAGCTCATCCTGGAAAAAATATACATAACACATCACAACCGTCCTGCTCCGTTCACCCCTGTACCGGTGGTAAAAACTAATACACAGGCTGCAGCTCTTGTTGTAAAGTTGTAAAGCAAGTGACATGTAAATAAAATCACGTGAACTTTTTCGAGTATATGTTTTGACATATAATTTTGCAACCCTGTATTGAAATTCTCTACGCTTATCGAAACTGGGAAATTTATGGTCGTACCCCGGTAAATAATTGGATTGATTAAGTTAACCTAGCCAAAATCGAAAAAAAAAAATATATATATAGTCAGAGACTTAAATGTCCCAAGATGACCAATTTCTCCCAAATATGCCTGGTATGTTCTCAAATGAATTGATTTTTTTCAGAAAATTTTAACCCTTTAACTGCCGTGTGTATTTTTTAAGGTTCGTATTTGCCACGGAAAAAAGTGAAGATGCGACCTATTTGCCAGATGCCGACATATGCCGACATGAGCGACCACATCACATTTAGTTTTATTTTCTGAAAAATATCAGAAATATAAGTGATACGTGTTTACTTTGAGTTGAAAAATGTATAATTATGAAAACATCTTTGAAATATATTTAAATCATTCGAAACTGCTCAATTATTTAATGAAATCTGGTTCAAAATCGAACTTTCAATAAATTCCATTAAAAGACCGCGTCAAAGAAATGGAAAGTGCTCATGTCGGCAAATTGAAAGGGTTTTTATAATCGAGTCGTTTATAATGCATGTAATACTAATAATAAACACAAATAATGATACGGGATTTAGTTTGTATAAACGACTGGAAGAATCCGGTGTTCCAGCCTTATAGATACCGGGCCTAGCTACGCAGAAACTTGCGTAGCGAGAAAACAATTTATTTATTAAGCAACAACAAACTCTCAAAATAAAATCAACTCAAATGAAACATTTTTAACACACATTTTATTTTCAAGAATTTTTTTTGAGCGGGAAAAAATTTTAATTGCGATATTGATACTTTTTTTTTGTTTGGAGTTAGTGCACAAAGGTTTCTAGACGACTAAAACTTACTTTTTTGCTTTATTTCTAATATGTCTGAATTAGTCGTCTAGCTTGCTAGGGGGGGGTTCATGGTTGGCGGAGGAGCGGAATCGGCCCTTTTTTCGGATGGAGTGGCGGAATTTGGCGAAAATTTAGACGGAATTACGGAAATTGGGTTCTCTGACGGAGACGGAAAATTAGACAATTTTAGTGCAGAAAAACGGAATTTAGCAAAAAAATTTGCGGAATTTCGGAATTGGTAAAAGATTTTCAAAATTTGCGGAATTTTCGACAAAAATATTGAATTTCAAAGGAATTTTCGGTGACGGAATTTTGGTTCAATTTAAGACGGTGTGACGGAAATTGGAGAAAAAATTGGCGGAATTACGGAATCGGGTACCCCCTGAAACCCCCCCCCCCCCTTGCTAGACTACGTACGATTTCATGGAAAATCAACTTTTGAACATAGTGCTTGAAGGGAGTACCTTTTCCTGTCACCAGGTCACTGAGATAAGGTTGGCTCAGTGTCCAAGAACAAATAAAAGATGATACAACGAGAGCAGAGTTCGCGAAAACATTCAATATACCTAACAGCAGAGATCGTGTGAAAGTTTCCCAGCATTGGTGTCAACACTTGACATTGGTCTACTGATTCTGCTTTCACCAGCTTCTCCGGTAACTTTTTCACCGCCAACAAATCTGAAATTATTATAAACATAAAAACATTCGAATGAATGAATATCAGTTAAAGTCCCTTTGTTTGAGGAACGTATTTTTATTTTTTCAAAACCTTTTTCTAATGTTGTCGCACTTGTTTTTACTACATCAGCATCATCAGACCTTTCAATCAAAACAAAACCTTTAATCATCTTTTTTTAAAGAATTGCACTGCATTTAAAATGAAGAATTGAATGTAGCTCTTTCTTTTTTTTTTAGCGGTTTATTTTTCGAAATCTAGCAATTGGTTCTACTTTCAATCTGGTGTTTGTGTGAAGACCACGCGGGTCGCGTTTTTTGTTTGGAAAATAAGTGGTTTCATTTCCAATCTAAGAGTTTAAGTCTAGCGCCATCGGGGCTTTGAAATCAATAAGTGCAACTCCTTCTTCTCGTATCTCCTTCTAGCTCTCTTAGAATTTAAGAATAAGAGATGTTTACTGTGATGAGGTTTTCCGTTATGCTGCACCGTAGTGAACAGTCAACGCAGGGCTCGAAATAACGGTCGGACATCGGACATTGTCCGACCCAAATAGCTTCATGTCCGACCCAAAAATCATAATTTTCAAGCTAAAGCAACCCTGATCGGACATTTTGTCCGACCCACTTGAAATCGTTATTTCGAGCCTTGCAACAGTAAACTAAAGCTATAAATTTCAGAAAGTGATGTATATAAAGGACCTACTTTTGAAGCTTGAATCTTGGGGATGCCTAAGAAATAAAGTTGAAACAAAAACATTAAAGTTAAAATCGGTGGATATTTTGAAACTTTGATCAATGACATTAAGGACAGCCCTATCGAGCCATCATACAATAACTTTGTCAAGACTGTAAACAAAGCAACATAGGAGGATGTAGGTCTTCAAAAAAGGAAAGGTGTAGATGGTCTGTCAAAGGAAACTATCGAGCTATGTGAGAGGAGGAGAAAAACTGCGTAAGGATAATTTGTTATTCCCTCATTGCGAAGACAAGAGAGAAGAATACCGTGAAATTGAAACTTGTTAAAAAGGAAGTACGCAAGGCAAAGAGAGAGAGAAACTTGAAAAGGGTGGTTAATAAACTTGAAGAAGACTTTCAGAAAAAGAACATAGCCTTTTCAAATCGGTCCGTGAGCTGGAGGGTAAACCAAATAAACCAGCTGCGCTGGAAGCTCCGGCTTAAGAGATTAAAAGATGTGAAAGATGAGCTTGTTGAGTTAGTTGAGTTAGTTGTGTTAGAACGTGTTGCCCACAAACTACTAATCAGAACAGATCAGAAAGCAAAGTAATAATTCTATTACAGAGCTAGTATGAGAAATAATCTTAACAAATAAATAAACCAGCTGGAAGTTTAGCTCTTCTAAGTGCTTACACATGCACTTTCTTGCCTAAAGAACCAACAACACCCCCGCCCACTCATCGTCCACTGAAAAGTTCAAAATTGGAGCTAAAGGAGATAAACATTTAGAAGTGAATATTTCCAAGTTCTTATAATTTTTTTTTTCTAAACTTGCCAATAGCGAAGCCATGATGCGCCGTTGATTTGATTGTCCGGATAAAATTTTGGGGAGAAAAATAGCCTAAATTAGAGGCCACGGCTGCACGGCTTTTAGCTAAGCATTATTTTTTCTGTTGGGATAATACTTGGAGGAGAGTAGGATAAACCAAATAAAATGGTACAATAGTGTGTATGTAATAAATAGTGGTATATTTGGAAAAAACCCTGTTTCGGGTTTGAAAAATCTTTAAAAGGAATGTCAAATGGTCGCCCCAGCCAATGAAATTACGACAAAGTCCACAAACGATCATTTTCAGCCATAATACTGTGAAAATCTCTCCATTCTTGTTCAAATTTACACAGGAATTGTGTTTCAGTATCCTTTATTGAATTTTCATAGTGATATGTTTGTAAAAAATTTGTGTCGGGTTTGAAGAATCAAAAGGAACGGTCGCCAGTCAACAATGATGAACAGCCATAAACATAACACCACAAAAACTACTCAGATTGTTTTCAAATTTGCACTGTAATGTTGTAAATTTAGTATTCTCTTTTAAATTCCAATGGATGGGTGTTTGAAAGTTTCATTGTCAAGTTACCTACAGAGTTTTATGGTTTTGTTAGCCATATGCAAGATTTAAGCACTCGATCAGCTGACGATTCATGGCCAAAATTTCATCAAAGTCTTTCCACATTGTTAGAGAGCCAGTATGCATCAAACTTCACATAAATCATGTCCAAAACATCATGAATAATGATGAAAATGATCAATTTTTCACTGAGATTTGCCAGTATTTGCTACACAGTCAGCTAGTCCATTTTCGGCAGCCATCTTTTTCTTAAATACTTTCGGCCAATCAAATCGGAAAAATCACATTATCATTGGAATCAGATAGTCCGTTTTTATTAAATCGGGATAGATAATCGGATTAGATAAACAAACAAAAAATGTCTTGACCGTCGTCGTCGGACGAGAGAGAATTTAAGGCTCCTAGGCCGGAGCAAAAAGAATATTCCTGCACTAAAAAGGGCAGACGGTAAAAAGACAACTGATCATGTCAAAGTCTTTGAGACATGGAGGAAACACATTAAAAGTCACTTGAAAACTGAGTTCCCGAGTGATAAACAAGCACTTGACATATTAGCTAACGACCCTCGACTGCTCATACCGAGGACAACGAGTTTACAATATCAAAAGATGATATTTCGAAAGCTATCACTTCACTAAAAAACAACAAAGTAATCGATATGCTGAAGATTGTATTTGATAAGATCCTGAACTCTGAAATTTCTGAACTGAATTTCTTTTCAACACTGTTTTTAATCACATCTGATGATTGTACGCAAGTGCATGAAACTTTTAGTTATGTTTTTAACATTTTGATTTTTGGAAAATACATATTTAAGATCCTGAACTCAAAAGATACCCCAACCCACTTTGCCAAAATGATTGTTACACCAATTTTTAAAAAAGGAGACAGAGAAAACCCACCAACTACCGAGCTATTGCCTTTCTTTCCATTCCTGGGAAAGTTATCCTACTGCACCATATCCAAGCAAAAGCAGAACAGGTCCCGAGCGATAGACAGTACGGTTTCAGGCCTAACAGAGGGACAACAGACGCGATATTCGTGGTTCGCCAACTGATGCAAAAATCTAAAGAGAGAAACGTTAACCTACATAACCACTTCATTGATTTTAAAAGTGCATTTGACACAATATGGAGACAGGCTCTATGGAGAAGGGTGGCCCGAATCGTTGTCAACAAAATAGTAATTGAAGTGATCAAGAACATGTACGAGAAGTCTTTGTGTGCTGTAAACGTTGATGGAAAGCTGACTGGTGACTGACTGAATTGAAGTGACAATAGGTCTGAGACAAGGTTAGTTGCCATCCCCAACACTGTTCACCCTATTCCTGAAGTTTGTAATGGATGAACTCCATATCTTACAAGAGTCAGCCAGTTTTAATGATCAACTGTGTATTGATGTTCGCTACACTGACGATACCACCTTTATATTATAGCAGCTGTCTTTGAGAAACTGCAGCTTTCAACAAACCAACTTCAGGAGGCTTGCTTTAAGTATGGCATGAAAATCAATGCTGGAAAATGTAAGGATATAACGCCCAGTCCTAATCCCATTTCAATTGACAACAATAATGTCGATACTGTTCAAGATTTCATCTTCCTCGGCTCAAATGTCCCAAGCACGTCAGCGGCTATCAAAAGAAGAATATCTGATAAGATACGCACGTGATAGAGTCAGATGGCGCGAGAAGGTCAACGAGTGGGCGAAGCCTCAACCATGAGGTGTGCAGATAAGTCAAGTAAGTCATTGTGGTGTGTGTTGTCACTCATCCCATTGTACACCTGCGACGAGCTATATATGCTCTCCAACGTAGTTCGAGTGTCATCACTATACATCATGGTATCTGTGTTTCGCGTGCACAGAACCAGAAGGCTAAGCGTTCCGACTTGAAAAAGAAGGAATTCCTACTTCGTAAGGAGTAGGACCCAATCCCCAATGGGGAGGGCTCATATCATAATTCTTTACATATTAAGATCGATGATTTTAATATCTAATCTAACAATTTTCCTTGGAGAATACAAATAAAACTTGTTGATTCGAAAGTCTGATATAATCATTTCCTTTGGAAAATACAGAAACTTGTCGTTATTGAGCGATCACCAACTGATTCGTTAAGTTTATAGATAGCCTAGAAGGCTGCCTTTGTATCCCTTGAAAACAATTGAAAGACCGTCTAAAAGTTCTGAATTACTATAGGCATGTAATGTCTGGTCTAATCATTTCCATGATAAACGAGAAAAGCTGTTACCGTCTAATCTAACCATCTTCCTTGGAAAACAAAGAATACTATACTATCTCAATGTTTTAACTAATCACTTTCCTTATAAAATACATTAAGTTGCTCACAATGACAATTTTAATTACTCAAAAACAAAGAACTGATATTATGATGTCAATGTGTTTCTAATTTATTCAATAAATTTTTGAGCATTTTCAGAGAGCACCTTTCTATGAATGTAAGAAAATCATTTGTCTGTGATTTGTAGAACTTGGGAAAATTGAATTCAAAGTGTTGAACTGTTTCATGATTCAAGCGGTACATAATATATTTTTTCTTCATATTGATCCATCTAATCATTTTCCTTAGGAAATACACAAGGATAAGTCACTCCTTAATACTTAATCAAATCATTTTACTTCATTTTGCTCGTGAAACACAACAAGAGCCTGGTCTAATAATTTTCTTGGTGAATACATTTGCTGTTTTCTGTACACTATTTAATTGAAAGAAAGATGTAGGGTTTTCAATCACAACAAATTAATATCATAATACCTTTCTTCAAGTCTTTGGTAGGATTTGACGTGTAATGTTCCAAATAATGGCTTGCTGTAATAAGAAAGTAATGTAATGTAATGTAAACACTAAGGGGCTTTCAGGCACAAACTAGGGTGAATTTAATAAACAGTTTGCAAAGCAATCTTAAAAGCAGAAAAAGTGTTAAAAGCTTTTAAATACTATATGTAGTGTTTTGTGATTTTAATTAAGTCAATTTGGCTTTAAGTGTGCACTCTTTTTATTACCATATGGAAACCATATCAGCTTTATTAGACTTAAACCCTTGAGAGTGGTTTCTATATAATTACAAAATAAAGTGCGTATTAAAACCAAATGGACTGATATTCTGCTAAATATAAAATTTCGTATTGACTACGTACTTGCAGATAACATTGACATTAAATAAGGTGCCCTGATAGTTTTAAGTCCCCTTAAAAATTGGCCTCAGTGCCTTTAAAAGATCCGAGGAGAATTAAACTATGAGACTGCAGGGATATTAATTGGAAAATATTTTTTTCAATCTAAAAAGTTTTTCAAAACTTTTAAAGACTTAACTTAGCTCATAATCAAAATAACTCTAAGAACAAAAAAAACTTCCAAGAAAAGAATCACTTACCATACACCAAACATACCAGGGTGATCATGTAATGGTAGTGAATGACCTTTTCGAATGATAAAGATCCCAAGAGTAAAAATGCTCCCTTCATAAATGTTAATGAATGTGACAGGTGCATCTGATGTCTGTTCTTTTAATTCACTATCCAATCCAACATCTGTCTCCTTGATCTTTTCAGCCTGAGAAAAGTAGAATGATAATCTTGAAAGTAATTTTAAACACAAATTTTGTCCTGTGAAAAGTTTTGTTAAAATTGCAGCATCAACATACAGTTGATCTTCAAATGTTGTTTGAATTTTTTCAAGATTTTTGATAGAAATTCTGATTATGGTGCCATTATTAGTTTATTCCATCTTGTAATTTGGTGTAAGTGAATGCACTTTAAAGTCATTTAGGTTATCTTCTCTTTTTGAGGATGTACTTGGTGAAAGGAAGCTTGGCTTCAGTTGATAAACTTATACTTGAAAAATGGCCGATGTTTATGTCTTGTGTTCCATTTATTTAGACCATCCTCACGGCGTAGATGTGGAAACGAAAAGCAATTTGATGAATCAAACATTTTTCGATTTCTATGAAGCTTCAGCAACAGGTCGATATCTTGAAAAGAGGTTCTTTCCAGTCTATTCATAATATCCCTTCTGACATCTGTTAAAAGAGATTGCGAGCGAAGGGAACAAGAAGACTTTCAAGATTTTAACCCAGTTCAAGACTGCAAAACTAGATATTTAGAAAGATGGGTTCAAAGAACTTTGCAAACGCGTCAGAAGATTGTTTTCTTATTCGAAATGCTGCTTTGAACTTAAAAAAAGTCAAATAGCAAAAGTGCAAAGATTTTTTAGAGTTTGCAAAAAAACATCACTAGAAGATCTTTTAAATTCAGTATGCAAATAGAGTCTCAGTAAACATTATACTGTAACTTCTATTTTTCCAATTTTTACAAATAATTCAGAAAAAAAACAAAGTGATAATCTATATCTACTATCTTAAAGCTATAATTGCTCTGTGTACATTTCGCTTGAGAAAATGATTGACTGATTAAAGTTTTTCCACACGTGGGAATTAGCTGCTATTCTGTTGGAATAGCTTTTTATTTTTAACTTGACTCAATTTCAACTGCACGTGTTGTTTTTAAAGATTCTTAAATGGCTGTTATCATTAACAGTTCCTAGGGAAAATGAGATATTAAGTTCATTCTTTTTAATTGGTGTCTAATAGACATAGGTACCGTCCATTATACATAATGTCTGAGTACGATGCTGTCCGATAACTAGCAAGCTTTACCTTAAAGATTGAATAGTCGTTTGGGTAGCAAATTACTCCAGCCAGCAAAACGGGATAAATTATCTTGTACCTAGGTGACAGCTTATGACGTTATCATTTAAGAAAGTTCTGTTGGAGTAAATTATTCAAAAGATCGTCGCGTTCTCCCAAACGACTATGTATATGGTGCTGTCAATCACCAATGGTTTCTTTCTAGGGAAATTGTATCGAGGTATGAACTTTTGGTAAAAGAAATGACACCCTATAAACGTAGATACCATAAGTTGGTCTAATGTCGACATCCCTCTTTTAATTTTGACATCTTTCTTTAAAGATAGGAATGATAGGAAGGTCAGGACCACTAATAGACAAAATATTTTTCCAATCTGTTTGCTTAGCAAACATAAATAGTTACCATCAGCAATTCTGACCATTTTTCCTATCTCTAAAGAAGGGTGTGTCCAAATTAGAAGAGGGCTGGGCTGGGCTGGACTTAAAAAATGTACACGTGTGTTGTATCAACTTGTCAGCAGTGTATTGTTGTAAAGAAAAAGATAAAAGAGGTGAGACTAGCCTAGTTTCTAATCCTGATATGGGAGTCTAAGTTTAAGACTGATAGTGACCCCCGCTACTGGTACACTGTCGCCAACTTCAGCACCTGGACCTGATGGTTTCCCAGCTATTCTTTTCCTAAAAAGTAAAGACAACATTGCTCTACCACTTTCAATCATCTGGAGAAACATACTTAACAAAGGAATCACTCCAAAACTTTTAAAAACTGGACATATATCCCCAGTTTACAAGAAAGGGAATCAAGGGCTTGCTGGAAACTATAGACCCGTTGCCCTCACATCCCACGTTTCAAAGGTCTTTGAAAAGATTGTACAAGCCAAGATACAGAATCATCTAGAAGAAAACAATCTGTATAACAATAATGAACATGGCTTTAGGAAAGGCCGTTCATGTCTTAGTCAATTGTTTCAACACACCGAAAGACTGATCCATTACATAGAGAATGGAAACAACATTGACGTTATCTATTTAAACTTCAGTAAAGCTTTTGATAGAGTAGACCATACCATTTTGTTACACAAGCTTCAGAAAAATGGTATAAATGGTAAACTCCTTGAATGGATCAGATCCTTTTTGACTCATCGAACACAGAGAGTTTCAGTAAACTCAACCTTGTCCTCAGAAACAGATGTTATTTCAGGTGTGCCACAAGGATCTGTGCTGGGACCCCTATTGTTCCTAATCATGATTCAAGATATTGATAACAACATCCTTCGTTCTATTTCTCAGGTGAGTTAAGGAAAGTCCAAAACCTATTTCCCGATTTTTCCACCGCTTCCCATTGTTCCTTAACTCTCGTATATAGCTCAAAAGAAGCGTATTAATGAGAGGATTTCGGAAAGTGCTGGGCCGAAAAACTCATCAAAAAGACAAGTTTAATGACGTCGTTTTTTAAAACAGCGATAACTTCGATTCTATTACTACAATCTGCTACAATTAACACCAAATTTCGACTGGCGACGTTGATTGTTGATTTTGAAATAATACATGAAAAAAATTTGAAATTTTTTGATGACGTCATCATTATTTGACGTATTTTAGATTTTACCGACAGTAAATGACGTCATCTAAAAATTTTGAAAATTTCTCAACGAATATTTTAGAATCGTTAATCTACGTCTCCAGTCAAAATTTGGTGTTGATTGCATTAATAGACTTGAAGTTATCGCTGTTTTCAATAATGAGGTAATTTGAATGTTACTTATGACGTGTTTTTTCGATGTATTTCATAACATCAAAATCAGTTTTTGGTCGATATCTTGAGATTAGCTTAATTTAAATTTTCGGGCCAGCACTTTCCGAAATCCTCTCATTAATACGCTTCTTTTGAGCTATATACGAGAGTTAAGGAACAATCGGAAGCGGTGGAAAAATCGGGAAATAGGTTTTGGACTTTCCTTAACTCACCTGAGTTTGGCATCGTTTGCTGACGACACTTGTTTGATGAAAGAAATATCCAAACTGGAGCATGTTTATCATCTACAAAATGATCTAGACACTGTCTATAAGTGGACAGAAGACAACAACATGCAGCTGAATGGTTTTTCCAACCCAGAAATTTACCACCCTGGAAAGTAATCAAATTAGGGGTGGATTTTCAAAGTCACTATTTTTTTTGAAAATAATGGCAAAATAATCACACCTGAATTTTAATGTTTTTCAGCCTGGAAAATTTCCACCTGGAAAATTATGAAATTCCAGACAAGAGTTTTTGTGTTGAAAGGCAGGAAAAGAACAATTTTCACACCGGTTTTATCAAATTCCAGCCTTCTTAGAAAATCAAGCAAAACAATTCCAGGGTGAAAATAAATTTCCACCTGAAAATAGTATTTTTCCAGCCATGGGATTCAAACATTTTTTCCTGTGCTAGACACTCAGTTGACTTATGAGAAGCATATCCAAGAACAAATCAAAAAAGTAAAAAATATAAGTGCATAAGTTGAAACCATGTTAGACTTATGGAAAGCACTAGCCATCCCTCATTTGGACTACTGTTCTCAACTCTGGTCTCCCTGGAAGCGTGGTCTTGTCCAGCAACTGGAAGAAGTTCAGAAATCATTTTTACATGGAATTCCATCCCTCAGACATCTTAATTATTGGGAAAAACTCAAATCAGTAAAACTGTATATCCTTGAAAGACGGAGAGAGCGGTATCAAATAATTCATACCTAGAACGTCATTGAAGGCAACGTCCCGAATTTTGAATATGACGAGAGTAAAGGAGGCATTTTCTGCCATATAAATTAGAGATTGGGGAGAATTTGCAATCTAAAAGCTGTCAATATTAAACACAAAAATATCTGGAGGGGAAGTCTTTCCCAAGAAGGCCCTCGATTATTTAACACCCTTCCCAGACCAATAAGAGATTTGACAAACTACCCCAAAGAAGTATTCAAAAAACACTTAGACACCTTCCTCACAACTGTTCTGGACGAACCACTGCTTGCCCACTATTTAACCTTGGGCAAGCTGACTCCAACAGCCTCAAGGAACTGTCGAAGCATCAGACTCAACGAGTTGGATGAGCTGTTTTTAAAAGCAGAAGCCAAAAAGAGGTACAAAGAGGTAGGTACTGAAGAACTGTCGTCCCAAACTTCCTGCGCAGATTTCTTTTGTGAAACACTTTCAGTGCCGCGGAGATGTTACAAGATTGATGGAGGTCTATGAACAGAAATTTTCAAAAAATGGAACTTCAAAATGGAATGTCTGAAAAACTACTAAAGGTTACTACAGTGTAGCTGGAACCTCGATATTCCAGGATTAGAAAAAGCTATACCTGTTATCTTTTTTCTTTAAAGAATCAACAAGCCATCAACATCGATAAATTACACACATTTTCCTCAGAAACTTTTAAAATTATCTGCCATGATGACTTTCTTGAAGCCATTCCGAAATTAACCAATCGGGTTAGGTATCGGAATTCCTATGGGAGTTCTTTTCCGAGATTTGTAAAATAGCTAAGTCGACAAAAAAACTTTTCCCGGGGGCTTGAGGAATAAACAGAACTGTTATCGTTTGTTTTTTATTTAAC